>NC_092156.1:26896788-27196788 GCF_045791955.1 Oncorhynchus clarkii lewisi
CGGATCTCTGAGACTATCACAGTGCAGGTGCATTTATACGGAGACTTGATTACACACAGGTGGATTGTATTTATCATCATTAGTCATTTAGGTCAACATTGGATCATTCAGAGATCCTCACTGAACTTCTGGAGAGAGTTTGCTGCACTGAAAGTAAAGGGGCTGAATAATTTTGCACGCCCAACTTTTCAGTTTTTGATTTGTTAAAAAAGTTTGAAATATCCAATAAATGTCGTTCCACTTCATGATTGTGTCCCACTTGTTGTTGATTCTTCACAAAAAAATACAGTTTTATATCTTTATGTTTGAAGCCTGAAATGTGGCAAAAGGTCGCAAAGTTCAAGGGGGCCGAATACTTTCGCAAGGCACTGTACGTATATATATATATATATACATACATACATATATACATACATACACACACACACACACACACACACACTCTGCTCAAAAAAATAAAGGGAACACTAAAATAACATCCTAGATCTGAATGAATGAAATATTCTTATTAAATACTTTTTTCTTTACATAGTTGAATGTGCTGACAACAAAATCACACAAAAATGATCAATGGAAATCAAATGTATCAACCCATGGAGGTATGGATTTGGAGTCACACTCAAAATTAAAGTGGAAAACCACACTACAGGCTGATCCAACTTTGATGTAATGTCCTTAAAACAAGTCAAAATGAGGCTCAGTAGTGTGTGTGGCCTCCACGTGCCTGTATGACCTCCCTACAACGCCTGGGCATGCTCCTGATGAGGTGGCAGATGGTCTCCTGAGGGATCTCCTCCCAGACCTGGACTAAAGCATCCGCCAACTCCTGGACAGTCTGTGGTGCAACGTGGCGTTGGTGGATGGAGCGAGACATGATGTCCCAGATGTGCTCAATTTGATTCAAGTCTGGGGAACGGGCGGGCCAGTCCATAGCATCAATGCCTTCCTCTTGCAGGAACTGCTGACACACTCCAGCCACATGAGGTCTAACATTGTCTTGCATTAGGAAGAACCCAGGGCCAACCGCACCAGCATATGGTCTCACAAGGGGTCTGAGGATCTCATCTCGGTACCTAATGGCAGTCAGGCTACCTCTGGCGAGCACATGGAGGGCTGTGCGACCCCCAAAAGAAATGCCACCCCACACCATGACTGACCCACCGCCAAACCGGTCATTCTGGAGGATGTTGCAGGCAGCAGAATGTTCTCCACGGCGTCGCCAGACTCTGTCACGTCTGTCACGTGCTCAGTGTGAACCTGCTTTCATCTGTGAAGAGCACAGGGCACCAGTGGCGAATTTGCCATTCTTGGTGTTCTCTGGCAAATGCCAAATGTCCTGCACGGTGTTGGGCTGTAAGCACAACCCCCACCTGTGGACGTCAGGCCCTCCTCATACCACCCTCATGGAGTCTGTTTCTGACCGTTTGAGCAGACACATGCACATTTGTGGCCTGCTGTAGGTCATTTTGCAGGGCTCTGGCAGTGCTCCTCCTGCTCCTCCTTGCACAAAGGCGGAGGTAGCGGTCCTGCTGCTGGGTTGTTGCCCTCCTACGGCCTCCTCCACGTCTCATGATGTACTGGCCTGTCTCCTGGTAGCGCCTCCATGCTCTGGACACTACGCTGACAGACACAGCAAACCTTCTTGCCACAGCTCACATTGATGTGTCACCCTGGATGAGCTGCACTTCCTGAGCCACTTGTGTGGGTTGTAGACTCCGTCTCATGCTACCACTAGAGTGAAAGCACCGCCAGCATTCAAAAGTGACCAAAACATCAGCCAGGAAGCATAGGAACTGAGAAGTGGTCTGTGGTCACCCCCTGCAGAACCACTCCTTTATTGGGGGTGTCTTGCTAATTGCCTATAACTTCCACCTGTTGTCTATTCCATTTGCACAACAGCATGTGCAATTTATTGTCAATCAGTGTTGCTTTCTAAGTGGACAGTTTGATTTCACAGAAGTGTAATTGACTTGGAGTTACATTGTGTTGTTTAAGTGTTCCCTTTATTTTTTTGAGCAGTGTACATGTTGTAATACCCGTGGTATATGGTCTGATATACCACAGCTGTCAGTCAATCAGCATTCAGGGCTCAAACCAACCAGTTTATATAATCCTCCCGCCCCTAGAATAGCCCTGTATGGTGGCGTTATTGACAAATAGTGTGCCCAACACATGGGCTATTCCAGCATCCAGATCAGAGCTGTCAAGTACAATCAAGACTCTCAAATGGCATTGACGTTAGTTTCGCAATGTTGATCACCGCACATTTGGATAAAAATGTCAAGAAGACAGGAAAGGGAGCGTACTGGAATTTATTCTGGATATTTGAAATAGCAATGCTTCTCTGGTGAGGCTTATGATTGTAGCGAGCGTGCATTTGCACACTGCAGTGCACAACAGAGGTGTTGTTTACATGTGCATTGGAAGTTTAATATAGCTAGCAAGCAATTTGTCTTCTCAGCTTCAGTTTGAGTTGTGTATTGACTGGTCTCTTTGTTGATCTTAGTCGAGGAAATGTACCTAGCTGCAGTGTTTGCCCGGTCTGAAACTAAAATGTGGCTAGCTCTTACCGTAGCTTGGACTATGGCGTAGCGAGATCGGCTTTCCAACACTATTGTAAAGTTTGGTGTTGGTTTTGAACTGATTTAGCGAGCTATCTATGTTTTGTGGAAGAATGTAGGACTGGCATTTGGATGTGAGCTTGCTAAAGTTAGCTAGCTTCTATGTGAAGGCCAGCTGTTGTTGTAGGGAACAATTGAACCAAACATAGTTGCCCCCCACAATAAAATAGCACACAGAGTGAGGAACAGATGAGATATGGCAAACATATCAGACACCGACATGTCACATAATTAACAAGGTTGGGGAGAAACTGAAGAAAAAAAAATGACTAAATCAGTTACATTACCAGCAAAAATATTGTAATCAGATTACAGATCGTTTTGAAAAACTATTACTTATAAATAAAAAAATGTATGCAAAAAATATACATTGACTTGTTTGTTTTCGATGATATTCAATTCAGCATTGAAAAAAGGCGCAAGTTTAAGTTAGTGCTGCCTGAGGGAGTCTGACCACAATTCAGGGAGAACTACGATGACACACCAAATGCATTTGATTAATCATTATTGTCTTCTAATGCCTCTTTTAAGGGAAAGTAATCAAAATCAAATCAAATTTATTTATATAGCCCTTCGTACATCAGCTGATATCTCAAAGTGCTGTACAGAAACCCAGCCTAAAACTCCAAACAGCAAGCAATGCAGGTGTAGAAGCACAGTGGCTAGGAAAAACTCCCTAGAAAGGCCAAAACCTAGGAAGAAACCTATAGAGGAACCAGGCTATGTGGGGTGGCCAGTCCTCTTCTGGCTGTGCCGGGTGGAGATTATAACAGAACATGGCCAAGATGTTAAAATGTTCATAAATGACCAGCATGGTCGAATAATAATAAGGCAGAACAGTTGAAACTGGAGCAGCAGCACGGTCAGGTGGACTGGGGACAGCAAGGAGTCATCATGTCAGGTAGTCCTGGGGCATGGTCCTAGGGCTCAGGTCAGTTGAAACTGGAGCAGCAGCACGGCCAGGTGGACTGGGGACAGCAAGGAGTCATCATGTCAGGTAGTCCTGGGGCATGGTCCTCCGAGAGAGAGAAAGAAAGAGAGAAGGAGAGAATTAGAGAACGCACACATAGATTCACACAGGACACCGAATAGGACAGGAGAAGTACTCCAGATATAACAAACTGACCCTAGCCCCCCGACACATAAACTACTGCAGCATAAATACTGGAGGCTGAGACAGGAGGGGTCAGGAGACACTGTGGCCCCATCCGAGGACACCCCCGGACAGGGCCAAACAGGAAGGATATAACCCCACCGACTTTGCCAAAGCACAGCCCCCACACCACTAGAGGGATATCTTCAACCACCAACTTACCATCCTGAGACAAGGCTGAGTATAGCCCACAAAGACCTCCGCCACGGCACAACCCAAGGGGGGGGGGGGGGCGCCAACCCAGACAGGATGACCACATCAGTGAATCAACCCACTCAGGTGACGCACCCCCTCCAGGGACGGCATGAGAGAGCCCCAGTAAGCCAGTGACTCAGCCCCTGTAATAGGGTTAGAGGCAGAGAATCCCAGTGGAAAGAGGGGAACCGGCCAGGCAGAGACAGCAAGGGCAGTTCGTTGCTCCAGAGCCTTTCCGTTCACCTTCCCACTCCTGGGCCAGACTACACTCAATCATATGACCCACTGAAGAGATGAGTCTTCAGTAAAGACTTAAAGGTTGAGACCGAGTTTGCGTCTCTGACATGGGTAGGCAGACCGTTCCATAAAAATGGAGCTCTATAGGAGAAAGCCCTGCCTCCAGCTGTTTGCTTAGAAATTCTAGGGACAATTAGGAGGCCTGCGTCTTGTGACCGTAGCGTACGTGTAGGTATGTACGGCAGGACCAAATCAGAGAGATAGGTAGGAGCAAGCCCATGTAATGCTTTGTAGGTTAGCAGTAAAACCTTGAAATCAGCCCTTGCTTTGACAGGAAGCCAGTGTAGAGGAAGCCAGTGTAGAGAGGCTAGCACTGGAGTAATATGATCAAATTTTTTGGTTCTAGTCAGGATTCTAGCAGCCGTATTTAGCACTAACTGAAGTTTATTTAGTGCTTTATCCGGGTAGCCGGAAAGTAGAGCATTGCAGTAGTCTAACCTAGAAGTGACAAAAGCATGGATTAATTTTTCTGCATCATTTTTGGACAGAAAGTTTCTGATTTTTGCAATGTTACGTAGATGGAAAAAAGCTGTCCTTGAAATGGTCTTGATATGTTCTTCAAAAGAGAGATCAGGGTCCAGAGTAACGCCGAGGTCCTTCACAGTTTTATTTGAGACGACTGTACAACCATTAAGATTGTCAGATTCAACAGAAGATCTCTTTGTTTCTTGGGACCTAGAACAAGCATCTCTGTTTTGTCCGAGTTTAAAAGTAGAAAGATTGCAGCCATCCACTTCCTTATGTCTGAAACACATGCTTCTAGCAAGGGCAATTTTGGGGCTTCACCATGTTTCATTGAAATGTACAGCTGTGTGTCATCCGCATAGCAGTGAAAGTTAACATTATGTTTTCGAATAACATCCCCAAGAGGTAAAATATATAGTGAAAACAATAGTGGTCCTAAAACGGAACCTTGAGGAACACCAACATTTACAGTTGATTTGTCAGAGGACAAACCATTCACAGAGACAAACTGATATCTTTCCGACAGATAAGATCTAAACCAGGCCAGAACTTGTCCGTGTAGACCAATTTGGGTTTCCAATCTCTCCAAAAGAATGTGGTGATCGATGGTATCAAAAGCAGCACTAAGGTCTAGGAGCACGAGGACAGATGCAGAGCCTCGGTCCGATGCCACTAAAATGTAATTTACCACCTTCACAAGTGCCGTCTCAGTGCTATGATGGGGTCTAAAACCAGACTGAAGCATTTCGTATACAGTGTTTGTCTTCAGGAAGGCAGTGAGTTGCTGCGCAACAGCCTTTTCTAAAATTTTTGAGAGGAATGGAAGATTCGATATAGGCCGATAGTTTTTTATATTTTCTGGGTCAAGGTTTGGCTTTTTCAAGAGAGGCTTTATTACTACCACTTTTAGTGAGTTTGGTACACATCCGGTGGATAGAGAGCCGTTTATTATGTTCAACATAGGAGGGCCAAGCACAGGAAGCAGCTCTTTCAGTAGTTTAGTTGGAATAGGGTCCAGTATGCAGCTTGAAGGTTTAGAGGCCATGATTATTTTCATCATTGTGTCAAGAGATATAGTACTATAGTACTACTAATTAGATTACGTTACTGAGGTTGGGTAATTGAAAAGTTGTGTTACTGCTTACAAATTGACAGGTAACAACTGTAACAGATTACATTTAGAAAGCAACCTAACCAATCCATCACAGATCACAAGGTATCTATTTCGTATCACAAGTCTACAGGCCTGAAATCTACCAAACACGTTTGCCATATCAGTCAAAGAGGATCCAGAGATTAAGACTTTAGCCTTTGATATGGCTGAAAGGACTTAGACTTATCAATGTCATTCATTGTCCTCAGTGGCCACTTGGTGAAGTGCTTAGGCCTCACTTGTATATTTACAGTAGATATTAATAGATATTTCTATTTGCAAATGAAACCAAAGGCATTATGTAAAAGCTCAGACACACAGGTAGGATTACCAAATGATCAATCTCTGTCGAGGGAAGAGCTCTTTTTTTTCCTTTCACATAGTGTATATTTATTTCTTCTAAACACATCTGTTTTTTGGCAATGTCAGTTCTTGCACATTTTTTACAAATACTTACTTAAGTTCACTAGCTGGACAGGCAAATGCCGCTGAGTACTAAAATGTAAACCAATCAAAAACGTGTGTACTATCGCTGTTGATCACGTCTGCCAATCGCGTTATCTGTGTCTCAGGTAGCAGACACAGTTCTGACAAACTGCTCAGGTAAAGGCTTTTTAAAAAATGTATTAAACTATTTAGTTATAGAAATGTGATACCATCAATGCAAGATGTAAAATGACTCCCGACATCAACCTTAGTACTGCAGCTAGCTATTTACAACAAGTAGATCTGTTGCTAGTTGCTAGCAGGAGCAGATGGCATTATCGCTAGCTAGCATGTCATTCCAGGACAAGGAGCATTTTGGTTTTCAATTTATTCCAAATAATAATTTAAGACTAGAAAAATCTATAGGACAAGTAGTGTATAACTAATACAGTCATCAAGCAGGACCCAATAATGTCATACTGACAAATAAGAAATGCTACATTATCCATGTCAATAGTTGGAGTAGGATGATTGCAGAGCACCATGCCTCAGACTGTCAGGATGTTCATTTCCTAGCTCACAAACTACAGTCCTTTGCTGTGATGATTTATTTGTATTAATTCTGGTCTCTCATGATCAATTCAGATCTCCTGTGACCTGCTCCCAGATATCAACCAAGTGCTATTTACCAAGCATGGGCTGATTCACTCACCTGTGAGGAGAACTGTCCTACTGCAGTCACTACTTAGACATTGAGACCACATATGCATTTGCCTGTTGTCTTTTCTGGATTTTGTCTTACACAGTCTAGTGCATTTTAGAGTTAAAGAACACTATTACAGATACACATTCTTGTTTGAGCATCTTTATTCATCGTCTCTCACTTATCTCCCATGGTCTATTCACCAAGTCCTACAGTTTGAATTAGCCCTGCCGTCACTATTTAGACCGCATTTGCCTGTTGTCTTTTCTTTGTGGGTTTTTGTCTTACACAGTCTTGTCAGGGCGGCAGGGAGTCTACGGTTAAGAACGTTGAATTGTACAAAATGGAAAAGATGTCTCACACTCAGTCATAGATAATAGAATAATTAATGGATTTTCAAGATTTTGGCACCGTTTACTTTCAGGTTAGTAGGAAGGTTTTAATAATTTAAAAACACAAATATACTCACATTCACTGAACATTTAGTATTTGAAACTCAAAACATTAATTTCCCAACTGATATTTCCACGGAATTGGGAGGCATGTTTTCATCTGGTTTAGAAAGCAAACTCTGGTTATCTTATTGCTTAGCACATTGTATTGGAATGAATGCTATACTGTATGTGTAAGCTATGCCATATGTATTGGCTAATATATATCTGCAGCTGTCGTTTTTAAACCTCTATTCTAGCATGCGACACACACTTCTATCTACATGATTTTATTTGGGTTTCTTTGCAAAGTATAGGATTGAATTTTTCATTAAGCCTACAGAAAGATATTTTAAATTAGACATAATCAGGCCAAAACATCATTCAACAATTGAACTCAGAGATATAGCTAATGAAACAAAAATTGACATTTACAGTAGCTGGCTAGGTTAGTCTAACATTGGCTAGCTTTCAATAAATTGCCTAAATGGTAAACAGAGTTTCCTCTTCAGTGCACTCGAAAGATTTAGATCTTATTTCAGTCTGGGAGCTACCTATATCTGTTCCTCTTCATCAGATAACAGCTCACGTTATCATCATAGATAGAAGCAAGCCATTGGCTACCTTCATCACCAGGGGTATGTACGGGAGTTCTGATTGGTTCCAAGTTTAGTAGTTTGACAAATTTGCCTGAGCGGCCGAGTTTCGAAATATACCTTTTTATGAGAAAATGTGCAAGAATTCAAGGTGCCAACAAATTTTGTCATCATAAGAATGTTTTACCATCATATCCCCCCCAAAAATCTGCTCCTCCCTCAACGGAAATTGATCAGCTAAACATTTTAAAGCTTTGGCCCACCACCTAAGAGTATTGGCAGTCAATCTCGTGTTTTCACTCAGCAAAAATCTTTGAAGTCGTCAGCCACTCAGCCTCTTAAAATACTCCAAACTAGAAGGTGGCAGTAGCGTTGCTTGGCAATGCATATATCTGTGCATATTGCTTATGGTCTACATTCCAAGCTATCCGCGCTAATGTTGCTTTTTTGTAGAAAGCCCTAGCCAGATGACCACAGCGCGATAACTACCTAGCAAGATGACGTAGAAACAATTTCATTAACTTTCCATAATCACATACTGCCAGTGCAGCCCATAGCAAAATGTTGTTCTAGCTAGCTAACGTTAGAATATTCGCTAGCTAGCATAACAAAGCTAGGTAAGGACACTGCCCTAACTTGGCAGCTAACACAGGCAGCCGTTTCATGGAAATTGTATTATAATGTCAATACTAGCTACAGTGGTGGAGTTACAGCTTGGAGGAAGTATTTAGTGTTGTGTGCATTGCGTCTGTGCATTTAGCTAGCTACCATCCCATACATTGCATATGAAGTTTGACTTGCTTATCCGTGGATGTACGGAGAAAAGAACCTACTTTTTTTTGTTGGCTCCTCCACGTGGGGGTTCGTGCTCTCCAATTGGCTCAAAGTGAAGTTGTTCACTACTGCCAAACATTGCGATTTTACAAGTAGACTCGGTAGGTTCGTCGTTACCGGGTCAGCATGCAGCAGCTACCGCTTTTGTTCTAGCAAGAGAAGGAATGGCCTCCCACTGCGATAAGTACTTATCAGCAGTGAGAATCTGTGTATTTCATGCTTAAGCCTTCAAAAAGACCAACAGAACACTATTGTGGAGTAGAATGCACTATACTCCGTTATTTTGAAACCACACATTGGGACACAATTTTTTGTGAATCTTGTAAATGCATTGTATTTATATTTTTGTGATGCATTTTGTTACGTACACTAATTCCTTTATGGCAGATTGAGTCATGTTTGAACCCACCTTTAAAATTGGTCATGAGGCGGTCGGACATGTTCTGGTAGAAGTCTTGGACACACTCAAACAGCTCATCAGCACCTAAGTCCTGAGAGATCAGAGGTCAAAGGTCATCCCAGGTATTTGTCATTGAATGTCAATGTCTGGTCAACAGGAGAGGAACTACATACCAAAAGCTCTGGTGGACATTCCTGCAGTCAGCATGCCAATTGCACACTCCCTCAACTTAAGACATCTGTGGCATTGCTTTTTAGTGTGATACAACTGCACATTTTAAAGTGTCCTTTTATTGTTGCCAGCACAAGGTGAGCCTGTGTAATGATCATGCTATTTAATCAGCTTCTTGATATGCCACACCTGTCAGGTGGATGGATTATCTTTGCAAAAAATAAAGGCTCTCCAACAGGGATGTAAACAAATTAGTGCACAAAATGAGAGAAATAAGCTTTTTGTGCGTATGGAACATTGTTGGAATCTTTTATTTCAGCTCATGAAACATTGGACCAACACTTCACATGTTGCTTTTATATTTTTGTTCAGTGTACATGGCTACTAGCTATTGGTGTTATAAACTCAGCAAAAAATGTGTCCCTTTTTCAGGACCCTGTCTTTCAAAGATAATTAATAAAAATCCAAATAACTTCACAGATCTTCATTGTAAAAGGGTTTAAACACTGTTTCCCATACTTGATTAATGAACATGAGTGTAGTCTGGCCCAGGAGTGTGAAGGTGAACGGAAAGGCACTGGCACAACGAACCGCCCTTGCTGTCTCTGCCTGGCCGGTTCCCCTCTCTCCACTGGGATTCTCTGCCTCTAAACCCTATTACAGGGGCTGAGTCACTGGCTTACTGGTGCTCTTCCATGCCTTCCCTAGGAGGGGTGCGTCACTTGAGTGGGTTGAGTCACTGATGTGATCTTCCTGTCTGGGTTGGTGCCCTCCCTAGGGTTGTGCCGTGGCGGAGATCTTTGTGGGCTATACTCAGCCTGGTCTCAGGATGGTAAGTTGGTGGTTGAAGATATCCCTCTAGTGGTGTGGGGGCTGTGCTTTGGCAAAGTGGGTGGGGTTATATCCTGCCTGTTTGGCCATGTCCGGGGGTATCGTCAGACGGGGCCACAGTGTCTCCAGACTCCTCCTGTCTCAGCCTCCAGTATTTATGCTGCATTAGTTTGTGCCGGGGGGCTAGGGTCAGTCTGTTATATCTGGAGTATTTCTCCTGTCTTATCCGGTGACCTGTGTGAATTTAAGTATACTCTCTAATTCTTTCTTTCTCTCGGAGGACCTGAGCCCTAGGACCATGCCTCAGGACTACCTGGCTTGATGACTCCTTGCTGTCCCCAGTCCACCTGGCTGTGCTTCTGCTCCAGTTTTAACGGTTCTGCATGCAGCTATGGAACCCTGACCTGTACACCAGACGTGCTACCTGTCCCAGACCTGCTGTTTTCAACTCTCTAGAGACAGCAAGAGCGGTAGAGATACTCTGAATGATCGGCTATAAAAAGCCAACTTTACTCCTGAGGTGCTGACCTGTTGCACCCTCGACAACGACTGTGATTATTATTATTTGACCCTGCTGGTCATCTATGAACATTTGAACATCTTGGCCATGTTCTGTTATAATCTCCACTCAGCACAGTCAGAAGAGGACTGGCTACCCATCATAGCCTGGTTCCTCTCTAGGTTTCTTCCTAGGTCCTGGCCTTTCTATGGAGTTTTTCCCAGTCACCGTGCTTCTACACATGCATTGCTTGCTGTTTGGTGTTTTAGACTGGGTTTCTGTACAGCACTTTGAGATATCAGCTGATGTAAGAAGGGCTATATAAATACATTTGATCATGCACCGGTGGAACAGTCGTTAAGACACTAACAGCTTACAGACGGTAGGCAATTAAGATCACAGTTCTGAAAACTTAGGACACTAAAGAGGCCTTTCTACTGACTGAATAACACCAAAAGAAAGATGCCCAGGGTCCCTGCTCATCTGCGTGAACGTGCCTTAGGCATGCTGCAAGGAGGCATGAGGACTGCATATGTGGCTAGGGCAATAAATTGCAATGTCCGTACTGCGAGACGCCACAGGGCGACAGGACGGACAGCTGATCGTCCTCAGTGGCAGACCACGTGTAACAACACCTGCACAGGATCGGTACATCCGAACATCACACCTGCGGGACAGGTGCAGGATGGCAACAACAACTGCCTGAGTTACACCAGGAATGTACAATCCCTCCATCAGTGCTCAGAGCCTGTCCGCAATTGGCTGAAAGCCAATTCCTCACCAGACATCACCAGCAACAACGTCACCTACGGGCACAAACCCACCGTTACTGGACCAGACAGGACTGGCAAAAAGTGCTCTTCACTGACGAGTCGCGGTTTTGTCTCACCAGGGGTGATGGACGGATTTGCGTTTATCGTCGAAGGAATGACAGTTACCCCGAGGCCTGTACTCTGGAGCAGGATCGATTTGGATGTGGAGGGTCCGTCATGGTCTGGGGCGGTGTGTCACAGCATCATCGGACTGAGCTTGTTGTCATTGCAGGCAATCTCAACGCTGTGCATTACAGGGAAGACATCCTCCTCCCTCATGTGGTACCCTACCTGCAGGCTCATCCTGACATGATCCTCCAGCATGACAATGCAACACTGCTCGTTCTGGGCGTGATTTCCTGCAAAACAGAAATGTCAGTATTCTGCCAATGCCAGCGAAGAGCCCGGATCTCAATCCCATTGAGCACATCTGGGACCTGTTTGATCGGAGGGTGAGGGCTAGGGCCATTCCCCCCAGGAATGTCCGGGAACTTGCAGGTGCCTTGGTGGAAGAGTGGGGTAACATCTTACAGCAAGAACTGGGAAATCTGGTGCAGTCCATGAGGAGGAAATGCACTGCAGTACTTAATGCAGCTGGTGGCCACGCCAGATACTGACTGTTACTTTTGATCCCCCTTTGTTCAGGGATACATTATTCCATTTCTGTTAGTCACATGTCTGTGGAACTTGTTCAGTTTGTCTGTTGAATCTTGTCATGTTCATAGAAATATTTACACATGTTAAGTTTGCTGAAAATAAACGCAGTTGACAGTGAGAGGACGTTTCTTTTTTTGCTGAGTTTAATTATAGTTAGATCTAGTGTTTTGAGTTTCCACTTCTTCAGGTGGTGAATTAGCACTAGTTGAATTAGGCCTATATATAATATTAGCAAACAGAAAGAATATGCATTTTTTTCTCTCTCTATTGAACAAAAAAATAGAAAATTGACTGCAAAATAACTAAAATATCATAATTGTCAACCCAAAATTCATGACAGTCACTGGATTAGGTTGCATAATATCACAATACTCTCTCAGTAGTCTAATAAAGCATTGTGATTGACTTTAGAACGACTTCATAAGACTCAAATGTATTCTATTGTGTGACACTGCAGAACGTTTTTATGGGGGTGCCACAAAACAAAGTTAGTGGCACCAGTGCCACCCAGGATTTTTTTTGGTCCGAAGCCCTGAACTGACAGCCTCAAGTAAAGAAGGTAAACAGGTCAGAAGGGTTTAAAACCAAGACGCTGACAGGTCTAACCTGTGCATCTTTACATAAGAGCTGAGGCGATGTCAGACCCAAATATGCAATCAATAGAATTCCGTCCTGTACAAATAACCAGATTCTTTACACCCACTTTTGCTGGTGATTGCAAGAACACATTGTTGGGAGTTTCAGTGGACTATAAAATGGACAGTTCTCTCTATTCTGTAGAAGTGTTTCTACAACTAGAGAGAGAATGACAGACACCCACCTCTGAGTCTGGCCACCAGTGCTGCCAGTATAATGACCATACGCTAGAGGAGGATACATGAACATTATGAACATTATGAGCAACATGAAAAAGGGACTTTTGTTAAATACACAATTCACATCTAACACATTTTTAAAAAGCAACCAGAGCAGGGAAGTCAATTTGATGGACAAGTCTCTCAGCCAATTAGACTGAAAGGGTGCCACTATGGTGAGACTACTGGAACATCTTAATGCCACCATGTTGGAGGGTAACATTATGTCAACTACACTAGTAAAGCCCTAATGAGTTCCTAGTTGGTTTTAAAACTACAGGGATTAAAATGGGGGCACTACCCACTGCAAATCTAATCTCCAATGGTAGAAGCAATTACTGTACCTTCTGTGGGGAAGCCCATTTCCCAAGGAGGGGTAAACATTCCTCTCCAGTCTCTGAGGCCTGTCACCTTCTCTCCCTCACTGGGGGCTGAGAATGAGATGGCAGGGCCAATTGGGGCCACAGGGCACGGGAAATGGGGGGCATACAAGAGAGAATGGGTAGATTTGAGAGATGTGGGCGAAGGTGGAATGGGTGTGGGTAAGGAGAATATTGGACGACAAATGAATGACTTCATTGATCAACAAACAATGGCATTGACAGATAAGTGCAGAATGAGTGGTTCAGAGAGATATAGGGGGGTTGTTTGGTTTGGGAAACAATTGCATTATCATGAGAGGGGGTATCAAAGAGAACGGACATGGAAAACAGTTGATAGCACAACATAACACTAGAGATTGGTGTGCAGCAGCTGTGACTCCAAAGCAAAAGCTAAATGAGTCATGAGACAAAGTCACAATATGGACAAGTGACGCTTCAATGACGGTCAACCATGATCCCCACAGTGAGATTATGCAAAGTGAGAGGGGGTACCTTTTTATTTTTTTTCTAAAGAAGGACGATCTAACTCCGCAAAAATAATTGTTCCCAAGGGACTTTGAAGTTTGCACATTGTTCTCAATAGCCTTGGGGCCATTGTATAGGAGCTTACCTTACAGTTAGGGTGTCACTAAATAGAGGTATAATAGGCTGTAATGGGCTTGGAGGGAACAGAATACCTTGTAGATCAATCACCCTGTGAGCTGGTCATGCCCTGCTTTAGAGCCTCCGGGATCACTGCCAAGGAAGTGAGCTGATGAGACAATTACTAGGCTGATACACCAGGGTGGAAAGTGTGTGTCAAAAACTGCACTGGAGAAATGCCATTGAGATAACTCAGGCTTTAACATATAAGAGGGAATGCAAAGCGGTCTTTATGAGTTTTCAGAGTCAGTCAGTCACCTTTCTTGGGGGCTGTCCGTGATGAGGGACTGAAGAACTTCTTCACGGTGGTCACCTTGCACATCTTCTCATTGGTCTTCCTTTCCTTGAACTTGGAGAAGGGGGCAAGAGAGGCCTGGGGTTGAGCCTGTGGCTGAGACTGGGCCCCCTGGATCCTGGCATAGGCAGCCTCCTCCTCCTTCTGCAGCCTGAGGTAAACCAGGGGGAACAACTGGTGATAAGACTGTTTTACTTGAGGCTATTATTCAACAAACCGCTGGTGTCCTGTTTTAATTACAATGAGGGAAGGTAAGTGTTGGACAAAGCTAGTAAAAATTGACATTTCTTTAATGCCCAAAAACTTTTGATTATCATGTATGAATCCTCTACAAAATGTCTCAAGCTAGAATAGGATGTGGATAAGAAAAAACAGCTTGATTCTGCTGGCCAGTGACCTGGGGCTGAAAGTTGGCATTCCCTAACATAGTGAGGCATCCCACATGAAACTGTGGTGTAAAAAAAGTATCTACCATGCCACTGAGGAAGGGCATACGTTAAAGCCTGAACCTTGGAGAAAAAGAATGCACCACAGCACTGACAACACATTGCAATTGATTATGACCTTTCACAGGTGGGCCTACTAACTTCTCAGTCTTCCTGGATCTGCTTCTGTCAGGCTCGCTGGTACTCTTCCCGCCAGCACTTGGAGCACAGGCCCTGCCAGGCCGCATTGCCATAGTAACCACAGTCCTTGTTGCAGAGCAGCTCCGACTGGTCCATGTGGATCCCACGGCGCGCTCTCCGCTGACTCATCTCGCTGCCTGTATGGAGGAAAGTCAGCAGAGCTGGCTGGCTGCTGGCAAGGAAAAATTGCATCATGTTTGGGTTGTTTGAGACCAACTGGGACATTGCGCTAAATACTTGTCATCCAGAGTCACATTTATTAATATTTTTTCCAAGCTGTAGCACACAATATTTTACTTACAGCAGGTTTTTAAAGAACCAAAAGAGTTGTCTGCGTCGTGTTCATTTCTGCTACGGTGTCATTCCACTTCAAAAAGCACTGAGAAATGAATCCAATTGATTGCACCCAAGTGGCCAATTATAATTTATAGGATACATATAATAGTCAATAAATATAGTACCTTTTATTTAACTAGGCAAGTCAGTTAAGAACAAATTATTGTTTACAATGACAGACTACCCCGGCCAAGCCCTAACCCAGACAATGCTGGGCCAATTGTGCGCCGCCCTATGGGACTCCCAATCACAGCCGGTTGTGATACAGCCTGAAATCAAACCAGGTCTGTAGTGATGCCTCTATCACTGAGATGCAGTGCCTTAGACCGCTGCGCCACTCAGGAGCCCAACATCTGATTTGGATCAAACTTTTTTCCAACAATGAGTTAGACATGAGGAATCCAGTGAATCTCCCCTCCCAAAGATGATGTCCATGCATCGTTTTTACACAAAAAAAATATATTGCTTTTTCAAGCTAATTTACTTGTGGGTGCTAGCAAAATAGCTTCTGTTGTCATCGGATGAAAAAATTGACTATTGTGTTGCACTAAAGTATTTTATGTGAAGAAAAACTATAGTTGTACACCCTTTATCACTCTATTGAAGTAAAACATCACTGTTGACTTTCAATATAAAACTCAGATGAAATGGTTTAAAAAACAGATATTTTTTTTTAATGGTCTGCATTTTGAAAAGCTAATGCGCCCCCCGAGGCTAGTGTAGAGACAGCCTCATCCTGGTCCAAAATATGATAAAAGAAAACATTGAATTGTTTTAAAAAGCTAATGATACAGTATTTATACAAACCATACAACTCTATGCACTATGACTACTTTGAACAATATACACAGTAAATAAAAATTACAAACATTTACTGGAAAAACGGCAGATGCAAAGTTTGGTAATCGAATTACAGTCAAATCTCCCCAAATTCTATTCTGTTACCAAACTTTGTATCTGCACTAATCTTCCTGAAAATGTGTTTTTGTTAAATTTTCTGAGTAAATTGTTAAAAGTAGCCATTGCGCATAGTTTGTTAAACATTGAAATCAATGAAGTCAATGTGCAGGGGCACTGGGTAGTCGAGGTAATATGTACATGTAGGTAGATTTATTAAAGTGACTATGCATAGGTAATAACAGATGGTAGCAGCAGCATAAAGTGGTGAGGGGGCGCAGTGCAGATAGTCTGGGTAGCCATTTGACTAGCTGTTCAAGAGTCTTATGGCTTGGGGGTAGAAGCTGTTTAGAAGCCTCTTGGACCTAGACTTGGCGCTCTGGTGCTGTGCAGTAGCAGAGAGAACAGTGTATGACTAGGGTGGCTGGAGTCTCACAATTTTCAGAGCCTCCCTCTAACACCGCCTGGTATAGAAGTCCTGGATGGCAGGAAGCTTGGCACCGGTGATGTTCTGGGACATATGCACTACCCTCTGTAGTGCCTTGCGGTCGGAGGCCGAGAAGTTGCCATACCAAGTGTGCTAAGTTGTGCTGGGCAGACCCTACATCTCAGTAGCAGATTGATTTGACAACAGAGGTTAGGGTTAGCCATCAGCCTAACTACACCACTGCAAATATATATGGTTTAGGTGGGGAAAACAGCAAATAGGCCAAGCCTACAGTTGAGATGGTTTTCTTGCTATTATTATCACTAAAAAGCTTGACCGACAGCAACTAAAACTACCATATGGTGTGAATGGGATACAGCAGCTCCCTGCACTGCCATCAACGTGTAGCTACTTCACCAACCAAATGGACAAGAATAGCCAAGCCCTTAAAAAGCTCTAAGCCATGTGCAGTTTCCATGATGGAGCTTATGTTCATAACCATGTCACTGGAGTTGTGGCTCCTGAATATTGATTTTGTGAATGATCTCCACTCACAAAAAAATGTCCCCCAGAAGAAATTTAGGTAGGGCAGCTTGTCATTCTAAACAGAGAAATCATTCACCTACAACTTGAACTTGCATTATATCAGTTCATGTACGTACTATGAATGAGTGTGTGCACACAAAATAAGACTCGGTGACCTTATGGGTTAAAACCTGGTTTAGCCCATTCTCAAGCAGAAGATGGATCCACACCTATAGCTTATGACTGATTGGCTTACATCAACAATGTACAATATGTACCAAGATGGCGTAGCAGTGAAGACGTGTTTTGTTTGTGTCTCGTGTACTTTTGTATTTTTCGTATTTTTTTATATATACAGTGCCTTGCGAAAGTATTCGGCCCCCTTGAACTTTGCGACCTTTTGCCACATTTCAGGCTTCAAACATAAAGATATAAAACTGTATTTTTTTGTGAAGAATCAACAACAAGTGGGACACAATCATGAAGTGGAACGACATTTATTGGATATTTCAAACTTTTTTAACAAATCAAAAACTGAAAAATTGGGCGTGCAAAATTATTCAGCCCCCTTAAGTTAATAATTTGTAGCGCCACCTTTTGCTGCGATTACAGATGTAAGTCGCTTGGGGTATGTCTCTATCAGTTTTGCACATCGAGAGACTGAAATTTTTTCCCATTCCTCCTTGCAAAACAGCTCGAGCTCAGTGAGGTTGGATGGAGAGCATTTGTGAACAGCAGTTTTCAGTTCTTTCCACAGATTCTCGATTGGATTCAGGTCTGGACTTTGACTTGGCCATTCTAACACCTGGATATGTTTATTTTTGAACCATTCCATTGTAGATTTTGCTTTATGTTTTGGATCATTGTCTTGTTGGAAGACAAATCTCCGTCCCAGTCTCAGGTCTTTTGCAGACTCCATCGGGTTTTCTTCCAGAATGGTCCTGTATTTGGCTCCATCCATCTTCCCATCAATTTTAACCATCCTCCCTGTTCCTGCTGAAGAAAAGCAGGCCCAAACCATGATGCTGCCACCACCATGTTTGACAGTGGGGATGGTGTGTTCAGTGTGATGAGCTGTGTTGCTTTTACGTTTTGCATTGTTGCCAAAAAGTTCAATTTTGGTTTCATCTGACCAGAGCACCTTCTTCCACATGTTTGGTGTGTCTCCCAGGTGGCTTGTGGCAAACTTTAACCGACACTTTTTATGGATATCTTTAAGAAATGGCTTTCTTCTTGCCACTCTTCCATAAAGGCCAGATTTGTGCAATATACGACTGATTGTTGTCCTATGGACAGAGTCTCCCACCTCAGCTGTAGATCTCTGCAGTTCATCCAGAGTGATCATGGGCCTCTTGGCTGCATCTCTGATCAGTCTTCTCCTTGTTTGAGCTGAAAGTTTAGAGGGACGGCCAGGTCTTGGTAGATTTGCAGTGGTCTGATACTCCTTCCATTTCAATATTATCGCTTGCACAGTGCTCCTTGGGATGTTTAAAGCTTGGGAAATCTTTTTGTATCCAAATCCGGCTTTAAACTTCTTCACAACAGTATCTCGGACCTGCCTGGTGTGTTCCTTGTTCTTCATGATGCTCTCTGCGCTTTTAACGGACCTCTGAGACTATCACAGTGCAGGTGCATTTATACGGAGACTTGATTACACACAGGTGGATTGTATTTATCATCATTAGTCATTTAGGTCAACATTGGATCATTCAGAGATCCTCACTGAACTTCTGGAGAGAGTTTGCTGCACTGAAAGTAAAGGGGCTGAATAATTTTGCACGCCCAATTTTTCAGTTTTTGATTTGTTAAAAAAGTTTGAAATATCCAATAAATGTCGTTCCACTTCATGATTGTGTCCCACTTGTTGTTGATTCTTCACCAAAAAGTACAGTTTTATATCTTTATGTTTGAAGCCTGAAATGTGGCAAAAGGTCGCAAAGTTCAAGGGGGCCGAATACTTTCGCAAGGCACTGTATATATTTCAACTTTATTTTCAATCTCTCTCAGATACCAGCCCTGTTCTTAGCCTGGATAATACTTGCCAGTCTACTAGTATCGGACTGTCTCTCCACAACAACGCCGGATTCCTGCCGTAATCCCTGGACCACTACTTCTGATCTTCACAGCTAGCTTGCAGCTAGTTAGCTCATCGTGGCACCCAATACCGAAGATATCCTTGAGGCCCACCTCCCGGCCTACTCAGCTGTTCACCCAAACCCCACTCATACATGGCTAGAGCCCGATACTCCACCGGATCCTTGCTGTAAACTCTATAGTGGCTAATGCCACTGCCACGAAGCTAGCACCAGTTAGCCGTGAGCCAGGCGCATCTCCCGGCCAGCAAACTAAATTCTACAATACCTCTTTTGCCATCTGGTTGGATTCTCTGTCGACACGACGCCCCGCCACACCACCACGACTGGTCTGCCAATGAATACGCCATCCGCTGTGCCTTCAACCGGCCTCCGTCGGAGGGCTACTAACTTTAAACGCCTTGTTGCCTGCTAACGTAGTGGCGGGTTCCCTGTTCCATCTACTGCTGCCCCCTGGACACTATGATCACTTGGCTACATAGCTGATGCCTGCTGGACTGTCCATTAATCACGGTACTCCATTCTGTTTATTTATTTTTTTATCTGTCGGCCCCAGCCGCGAACTCAGGCTCTGTGTGTAGTTAATCCGACCCTCTCTGCCTACTCATCGCCATTTTACCTGCTGTTGTTGTGTTAGCTGATTAGCTGTTGTTGTCTCACCTGTTGTTTTAGCTAGCTCTCCCAATCAACACCTGCGATTACTTTATGCCTCGCTGTATGTCTCTCTCAAATGTCAATATGCCTTGTATACTGTTGTTCAGGTTAGTTATCATTGTTTTAGTTTACAATGGAGCCCCTAGTTCCACTCTTCATACCTCTGATACCTCCTTTGTCCCACCTCCCACACATGCGGTGACCTCACCCATTACAACCAGCATGTCCAGAGATACAACCTCTCTTATCATCATCACCCAGTGCCTGGGCTTACCTCCGCTGTACCCGCACCCCACCATACCCGTCTGCGCATTATGCCCTGAATATATTCTACCATGCCCAGAAATCTGCTCCTTTTATTCTTTGTCCCCAACGCTCTAGGCAACCAGTTTTGATAGGCTTTAGCCGCACCCTCATACTACTACTCCTCTGTTCCGCGGGTGATGTGGAGGTAAACCCAGGCCCTGCATGACCCAGGGGGGACCCAGGGGGGATAGAAGAAAAAAATATGGCAGAAGCATGGCTGGGGGGGAATAGAAGAAAAAATATGGCAGAAGCATGGCTGGTTGGTTAACTAGCTATCGCAACAAGCAAAACAAACAAAGATAAGCCGAAGACAGGGGAGCATGTACAGGTTACAACAAACCTAAACGGGGTTTCAGCACAAGGCGTTAGATTTTGTCAAACTCAATGGCAACAATAAATAACTAGCTATCTGCCTGGCTAGGCACCTAACCACAGTGTGACAATATTTAGCTAGCATGCTAGAACAATGAGACAGACATTCAACCGGATGTATAAATGTGAAGCCTCCGCTTGGCGTTTCCACTCACTACCAAATATAGTAGTGAGAAGAAGCCCACTGTCCGGCATGGGAGAAGATGTAACGATATTGATTTTGGACGACATTCTGCACATTTTCTCATCGATTAAACATTTGATCTCAATACAGCTTTCTGTTCCCAAAACTAGAATATGTTATGAACAAAATGGACTAAGTTTTGTAAATCTCGTTGTTTAGGAATACAAAGGCGAATGGAGTTATTGCACACGCGCACTTCACATGAGGCGTTCCCAAACGGAAATATGCAGATGCGTACTAGAACGCGCCAATAGGATCTCGCTAGTTCATGCTTGGCTCTGCCCACCTCCTTGCTTATTCTGTCCTAATTTGTTCCCATTGGAAGCGACAGGCTATGGTCTCTTGGTTTAGTGATAAACATATTTGCTAAGGTATATTTGTGTAGTTAGCAAAAGTGTACTAACATTTTGGCTGTTATAAACATGCCGTAGCTAACTGTTCTACAATCAACTTTACAAAGTATAATCCTTACCATTTTTCAGTGTCCTAGGACGAGCTACCTGTAGTAGCCACTGGCTGTGGCTGGGAATTGTCTGGAGAGGTGGAGCATACTCGAGTCATAGTCCCTTAATAATAAGGAATTCCCTCTACCACGCCCACAAATTGGGGAACACAAACATTCGTTCTCATTCACTCCCATTGTAGAAGCCCCGATTTCGTCGTCGATTTTTAGTTACACAGACATAACAAAACATGCCGGAAAATTACTGTTTTTCAATTTACATGTAACCAGGTCAAAAATCGCGACATATGCATCGCACAGCTTCCGAGTGGCGCAGCGGTCGAAGCACTGCATCTCAGTGCTAGATGCGTCACTACAGACACCCTGGTTCGAATCCATGCTGTATCACAACCGGTCGTGTTTGGGAGTCCCATAGGGTGGCACACAATTGACCCATCGTCGTCCGGGTTTCTCTGGTGTAGGCTGTCATTGTAAATAAGAATTTGTTCTTAACTGACTTGCCTTGTTAAATAAGTCTCAAAATATAAATAAATGTAGTGAAATAGAGCCTGGGACAAGAGCTCTGTGGCTTCAGGCTATTATAGTATTCAGCAGACCAGTAGGCTACAAGTAGTGGAGAACATTCAATCAGAATTAGCTAAGACATATAACTTGTTTAGTGTAGTACATTTGTATCTTCACCAACTACTTGTAGTTGTATATTCCATGTGTTTGTGGTGTTGGTCTCTTGGCTAGATAATTTGTTTGGGTTGGTAGCTAACGCTCACCCACATGGCTGCTAGCACCATCATGAAAAGGGGCATGAAGGAAGCCCTATTACATTTTCCGAAGTAGTGAGAATGCTCTGGGGTAGGCAATGTTTAAATGGAATCTTTAGACATGTTGACTTAAACAAGCAGTCAACAAGAAAATTGCGTTTGAAAGTCAAAGGGGGTAACCACATGTTGTTTTCCCCACATGCAGGCGTTCTAATACCGACTGGAATGGTGGAGTGCAGTAACATTCATGTAATTATTTTTTCTTTTTTTTTTACCCTGACCCTAAATGCTTTCAACCATTATAATTCCTCAGTCAGTATACCAACTATGTGGAATATTTTGTTATATACGAGAGCTGCATCTTGAAGCTATATATTATTAGGCTTATGATTAATAAGACACAGATCAATGCCAATAAGTGGAGGGAGAGATGGCATCCTGGTAAAGAATAAGAAGGCCTGCACACAAAATGTTCACAAAATGTTAAAGCTCCCAATTCACCTCTTTATTGACAACATTTGGATCCAAAACAGATATTTAACAGTGTGCAGGCCTTCTTGTTCTTTACTACTATTCTTTATTAGCTCAGCACCTATGTTTTTAAGGATGTGCGTAAAACAACAAACTTCTAGAGATTATACCCTGCCCATAATGTGGTCAATCAAAAAATGGTCTAGTTGTGCTGGTGCCAAATTGTTGCACTGATGAATTTGACAAATGAGCCTGGTTTCAATGATAGATCAGCAACTTATCCCAGGTCTCCGTTCACATGTTTTCAATTGAGGAAACTGGAGTTATTTGGTAGGTTGCTTGGTTAATTTCATGGAAGTACTTGGCAACTTGAACCATTGGCACATTGCATGCATAACATTATCCAGCCTGGGAAGAAGAAAACACGACTACAGAGACTGATAATTTTATACAGACTAAGGCAAACTGTATTTGTACCTTGTTATAAAAACAAAAAAATATGACTTATTATTAGCACAATAGAGCATACCCTTACAACAAATAATGCAATATGTAAGTTAAAGCAAGATATTATTCTTGAAAAATTAGGCCACTGGTCAAGCTGTGCATTGTTTTTCCAACTTTCCCATGCCACGAGCAGCCTAGACATGGGCCAGCTATGGAATCTGCAAAAGACATTCACCAGCCAAGGGAGAAACTTCAATAAGGTGCAAGGAATGTTCCTCAAGTCTAAGTTGCCTAAAATACTGAAATAAATAAATACAATTGTATTCTAACCCCCAAACCATCCCTGCAATTCTATTTTAAAAGATTAAAGGCTCTATCTGTGACAAGCTTCATAAAAATTGACAAAATCCAATCAATTGACACCCAACAGCAAGAAAGTGGCAACTCTTAACACTTGTTGTCAATCACTCAGCCTAGTATCATAGAGTTAAACAGAATGAAAATAAAGTCACATTATCCAAGCCAAACTTAGAGACCTGTGTAACATGACATCAATAGCACAAAACAAGTAAAAAATACTATCCACCTTGATCCACCTGACTGACACCCAGTAATAACATACTGTATTGTTTGGTCTGCTATAAAGCATTAATAGGCCTATACCGGAACAACCAAGCTGTCTGGACATACACTAATGTGTTATTTGTTCTGTTATAAAGCATTAATGGGCCTATAATGGAACAACCAAGCTGCCTGGACATACAGTAATGTGTTATTTGTTCTGTTATAAAGCATTAATGGGCCTATAATGGAAAAACCAAGCTGCCTGGACATACAGTAATGTGTTTTCTGTTCTGTTATAAAGCATTAATTGGCCTATTCCCAGAAGAACCAAGCTGGACATACATTTACAACACTACATTACTGTATTTCATTCTGAAAACCAAGTCATGGATTCACAAACATTGCACATAATCATTTTGATCCTGAGCCCTCTAAAACAAGAACTTGTAGCCTACTCTATGAAAAGGTAATTGAATGGACATATCAATCTGACATCTGTATAAATCTAATATTAATTAACTAAACAACACGGGGAACAAAAAAGAAAACAGAACTAACCTACGGGGGAGGTGACAATAGTGTCACTGCAGTTGTCCTTGATTAGAAAATAATATTGTGTGGTTTCTTGGTTTAAGCTCCATGTAAGTGAAACAGTTGCCCTTAGGAAAAGGCACTTAAGCTGAATTTCTTTAATCCGTAGAAATACCATGTCATATAAAATTATCATATGAAACTTGAATGACTAATCTATGTCATGCTGCAAAAGAAGATGGAATTGCTGAAGCATATGTCATTATAATGGCAAATATACAGTATCATCAAAAATCTGCTAAATTCTCAACTCGAGACCATGGGACTATAAGGTTCTATCTGCAAAAACACGATTGAGATAATTGGTATTTAAAATACCACAATTCATGTTGTTCATTTCGAAAGAATACAAGATAAAATTGCTGATACCATTCAAACCAATGAGAGTTTGGAACTTTGAGTACTATATAGGTAGAGAACATTGAACAAGGCTATGTCAAAAACTCAATTTAGACAAAAATCGAGATAGAACTTTATAGCTCGAACTGCTTCTAACGCCAAAGACCCAAAGATGGATGTCACCACATACATGGCAAAAGTATATGGACACCTGCTCGTCAAACACCTCATTCCAAAATCATGGGCATTAACATGGAGTTGGTCCCACCTTTGCTGCTATAACAGCCTCCACTCTTCTAGAAAGGCTTTCCACTAGATGTTGGAACATTGCTGCGGGGACTTGCTTCCATTCAGCCACAAGAGCATTAGTGAGGACGGGCACTGATGTTGGGCAATTAGGCCTGGCTCGATGTCGGCGTTCCAATTCATCCCAAAGGTGTTCGATAGGGTTGAGGTCAGGGCTCTGTGCAGGCCAAGTTCTTCCACACCAATCTCGACAAACCATTTCTGTATAGACCTTGCTTTGTGCAGGGGGCATTGTCATGCTGAAACAGGAATGGGCCGTCCCCAAACTGTTGCCACAAAGTTGGAAGCACAGAATTTTCTAGAATGTCATTGTACGCTATACATGAACATTTCCCCTTCACTGGAACTAAGGGGCTTAGCCCAAACCATGAAAAACAGCCCCAGACCATTTTTCCTCCTCCACCAAACTTTACAGTTGGCACTATGCATTGCGGCAGGTAGCGTTCTCCTGGCAGCCGCCCAACCCATATTCATCCTTTAGACTGCCTGATGGTGAAGTGTGATTCATCCCTCCAGAGAACACGTTTCCACTGCTCCAGAGTCCAATGGTGGCGAGCTTTACACCACTCCAGCCAACGCTTGGCATTGCGCATGGTGATGATCTTAGGCTTGTGTGTGGCAACTCGGCCATGGAAACCCATTTCATGAAGCTCCTAACGAACAGTTCTTGTGCTAACGTTGCATCCAGAGGAAGTTTGGAACTCGGTAGTGAGTGTTGCAACTGAGGACAGACGATTTTTACATGCTTCAGCATTCGGTGGTCCCGTTCTATGAGCTTGTGTGGCCTACCACTTGTTTCCACTTCACAATAACAGCACTTACAAGTTGACCGGGGCAGCTCTAGCAGGGCAGACATTTGACAAAGTAACTTATTGGAAAGGTGGCATCCTATGATGGTTACGTTGAAAGTCACTGAGCTCTTCAGTACGTGCCATTCTACTGCCAATGTTGGTCTATAGCGATTGCATGTCTGTGTGCTCGATTTTATACACCTGTCAGCAACGGGTGTGGCTGAAATGGCAGAATACACTAATTTGAAGGTGTGTCCACATACCTTTGGCCATGTTGTGTATATGTCGTGTTCTTAGCTTTTTAAGTGTAAATGACTTTTAGCAGCACATTAAAAATGTTCCTTCATCTATAGAAACCCCTTCAGAGAGAAATTCTGGGGCAGTAAGATTTTACTTACAGGAAGCACATGCACCATTTTCAACTGCCAGATAAACATTTCCAGTTAAAAGAACATATGGGATCCATCAAGAGGAAACTGAAGTAAAATAACTTTGACCATGCCCCTTTAATCTATTTGATTTTCAACTCTCTAATTTCCTTTGGGTCTCTAAAACTGTAATGGTAAAAAAATAATGACATTCCAAAGCCATGCTGATCACAGACTGTTTAGCAAAGGTCTCTAATCTAGGACTTCTAAATCTTTACGGGAGAGTAAGTGACAGAAAATATAATGTATAAATCAAAGACCAGCATCAGTAACAAAATATACATTTACATGTAGCTATATACAGTACTTTAACAATATTTCCCCAGCTTGCATAATTGCATCCAGTTTCTCTCGCGACCAACAAAGTGGTTACCACAGAAACGCACAACGTAGAATGCATAACAGCATAAGTAGGAATGAAGACAAGGGACAGACAACACTGGAATCACAATATGAGATTAACTTGACCCTTTTCTGAAAAACCTTGGCCGATCTACAAGGTTGGATGAGAACAAAAACTCCCAGAGTTTAACAAGTAAAAAATAAGAAGCAGCCAATGAGACCCTAGGTAAATACTGTTAAAAAAAATTCAACACAAAGGAAACATTGGTCACAACTATTGAGTTAGGAAACAGAAGCACAAAAGCCAGACTCCCTCCTTTCTATAAACTTAGCACTTCATAGGTTTCAGTTCTTGAAAAGGGAGAATAACACTGACTACCCCTATTCTCGCTCATCCTGAGGGACCAGGAAGGAGATCAGTTGGCATAACACAACAGGAGTCCGCCTCACAACTCAGACAGCAAGATCTTTTGTCCTCCTGCTTTACCACCATGTGATCTTGAACTCGTAGATGGGTCTCTTGCAGTAGTAGTGGTTGATGAGATGTTTGTCACAGACACCGATGCATTGCTGGTCAGCGGTGATGCCACGCTCCGCCAGGTCACTGACGATGCAGTGGAGCAGGTCGTAAACGTCCGCCACCGCCTCCCAGGGCCCGAAAGACACGTCCACCTCACAGTGGTGCTCGAACAGCTTGGCCTCACTCTCCGTGCGCTCAAAGCGCAACGAATTGAAGAGCGGCCGCTCGTACGGCGTGATGGGCATCTCCTCCTTGTACACGCAAATCTTCAGCTTGGCGAAGCGAGCCTTCCTCTGCATGGCCCGCAGTTTGGCAATCTCCACGATGCGCTCCAGATTATCTGGAAACAAAACAAGGGATAACTAACTTCACTCCAGATCTAACTTTTCTAAAGGAGTTAATTGACGCATTTCTACTTTATTGAAGTATAAACTTTGAATATAGAATTAACTTCAATAGTCAATGTCACATAAACTTAAGCATGTTGTTGCGACATTACTATCTGTAATAAGGTTGACCCAGTTAGATTCAGTGTGTGAGATTATTGTGTTGGTTACCCTTGTAGTAGGGCAGGAGGTCGAGGAAGGCCTGGCGGACTTTCTCTCCTGTGAGTGGCTGAGTGTCCTCCAGGCTGTCCAACAGGGGACCAATAGCATAGTACTGGGCCTCCCTGTGTACCGACCTCACACGATCCCTCTGAGGTAGTTCACCCTCGCGCAGGAAGTTCAGGATGTCCCTATACAAGGGACATGCAAACACACAAACACACATGTTGTTTTTTGTTAAAATTGCATCCACTATCCTCAATCTGTTCATTCAATGGCAGTTTCATGTCAAAAGTGTTGTAGAATAAGAGACTGCCATGCTCATTCACTATTATTAGAATGTAATAAGCATTTTTTTGCTGCTGGCTATTTAAAGAGAGCTCACCCGAAATATGCCCCATCCCGGTCAATGAAGAAGCGACCTTCAGCATCACGTGGGATGTGATGGCGTCCACTAAACATGGCGGCGAGCATGGTGTCCTCATAGCGCCGTAAAGTGGACAGGCGGGTGGTGAAGTAGGTCCCACCCACGTTGAGAGAAATAACCTCAGGAAACTACAGGTGATTGGGTAAAAATCAGGAAAAAGTGCATTATCCAATTTGGAAAATCTGTGCATAAAATACAGTACATGCATTTTTGTTAAAAAAATGTGTATATATTTAATTAATATTGCATTCTTGACACCATAATCATATTATTATTTAGTATTACTTTTGTATAGCATTAGAGCAATATTCCTGTGACATGTACAATAAATAATTATAATGTCATTGTCTTTTGTTTCCCTCTAATCCTCCTCTGCAGTTGCTCCACAGTAGCATAATAACACCAGCAATAACAGGATGGGATTACTGAGGATAATATACTAATCACAGGGCAGATCTTGACAGGACACATTGGGCCCAACAACACAAGTGACGGTCACTGGACATGACACTGTAGGCAAGGGTTTCCCTCGACACGAGTAAAGAAGGTCAATCCCAGCGAGGGACTGTGACAGATAATAACAGCCATGTGATAAGAGCCAATTGGGACAAGGAGCCAGCCCTCTGTGTGGGTGGTGAACCAATCAGGGTAAAGATCACATTGGAAGAAGAACTGCATGGTATATACATCTCTTGCCTATGGAGATTGATCCATGGCATATCATTTACAGAGGTGGAACGCGTGGGAAAGAAACGGTCGAAATAATGCTGAAATTCATAGACTAGGTGCAAAGATAAAGAGGAGATTCTCAGCGATAGCGACGTTTGACAGTTCATATATCCATGGCCACCACTGCACTCACATCCTAAACCCATTTAATCCCCACAACGTTCCTAGAATAAACAACAACAAACGCCCATTTCGTCTTTACCTCTGGAGATGGAGATTCGTTAAAGGTGGTACGAAGAGACTTGCCTAGATTTAGGTTCGGTGCGGGGGTGGCTGGCTTTCGGAAATCATCCTCCGCAGAGTCCGAACTCGACATTGCATCGCCTGGTTTATCAATCTCATTTGCGGCCGAGAATACCACCATCACTCTCGGCTGAGGGAGCGCTCGCCTCTCCTGAGCGAACCTCCTTACCCGTGAAGGAGCCACGGGTAACGGGCTGGAGTTGTTGAAAGAGAGCGGCGGTCGTTCTCCGTTAGAAGCCTCGTCGGATCCATAATGCTGCATGCACACACACCAGGTCTGCGAGTGTGAGTCAGGTGAACTCAAACCAATCCAATCGCCAAGGATAAAGCACAATCCACGTTTTCTTGTGAGGGGACAACACTGTCATCAACCTAGGGTGGGACCTGTCAGTTGATAGGGACGGACACTTACAATATGGTATGAGCTAGTCTACCTTATCTACGTTTCTTGAACTCCTACTAACGCTCTCTGACATATTGCAATACGGTAGCTTGGAGAAG
Source organism: Oncorhynchus clarkii lewisi (assembly GCF_045791955.1). NCBI lineage: Eukaryota > Metazoa > Chordata > Actinopteri > Salmoniformes > Salmonidae > Oncorhynchus > Oncorhynchus clarkii. The sequence continues at coordinate 26,926,092 of NC_092156.1, forward strand.
CCCACGTTGCGCACAGCGAGAACCTCAAACTGCTACGCCCACGGAACGTCTGTTCTGTGGGCTACTCTATCCTACAGTGGGTTGCTTAGCCTACGTTAAATTCGTAGCGTATATCCTTTCAAGGATTCATAAAATGCGTAAATTACGGTATACACAGAGACTAACCAATGGCAAACGTGATTTTATACAGAAAACACAAACCTTTAAAAATGTATTTGATATAGCCTACGAATAATATTAGCCCAACAAGAAATGTGTAGATCAAATGTTCCAGTCTCCACATAGCTCGACAAATTATAAAATGCTGCTACAATGTAAACCTCATACTAACCGTGATAATATTCACAGTTCATATTGGCCTTGCATCACTAGGTTACTTAGCTATGGGTCTATTGTTACTTTTTGCTTAGGCCTACATTAGAGTCTTGGCCATAGACTTTACGTCTCAGATGGGTTGGACATTGCACCCGGTCTTTTAAATCGTGTATTTTTATTGTACATGTATGATTAAGCAATACTTTACTTCATTCAGGCTATAAAACGAGGCTAAATGTTCTTCTGCATTTTGCTAAATGTGTTAGATAGCCCTGTAATTTTTTTTAAAGATGTCAATAAGCCTACAGCTCCGCATAAGCCAACTCTCCCTTGATTCTGTAGTGACAAGATGCACATTAGATAATGCAAATTCTGCATTTTTATCTGGCTTGTGTATTATTTAGCGGTCAGCTGTGTAGCCCACTTTCAGTTTCACATTCACTTGGCTTTTGCGCAAGTGTGTGCGCAAAATCATGAAATATGTACCGGCACTGTATGTAGGTCTTTGTGCGGTGCCGAAGGTTGCTGTCAGAAAAGTCTGTTTATTTTCTCAGCTTTAAATATTATAGTTATAGTATACAGGATACACTGATCTGCAATACACCTACGGATAAGGAACAATACAGTTTGCAGCCAGTATAGGCTACACGAGCGTAAAGATAATCAGGAAAGTTACATAATACTTTTGTTCTACCTCTGCTGAGTGATGGCAGATAAAAAATACCGTGAAATAGTGTATCCGTGTCACATTGGATTGTCATAGGCCAGCAGAGCAGACAGTATTGTATCATGAGCAAGTTTGTTATTCTTCCTAACTAATTTCAAGAGGGCCCCTTTACTACAATGTATAAAGGCTATATGCGTTTACAAATATAGTATATATATTTATTTACCGGTTGAAAGGTGTGAGAACTGGGCCATAATAAATCTGCAAAACACCATGTACTCTCCTTACCCTCGTTTTATTCAGCCTCTGCCCAATTCTGTGTGTGTATTTGTGTTTTAAGTGGCATTTTGATGGCACAGAAATAACCAGGCATTTACAAAATGTATGTTAAATGGTAATTATACAAGAGCCTATGAATTAATTGTTTTGTTGAGATAAATTCAAATAAGCATCACTACGCACAGTTGATGTAATTGAAAGTAGGTCTACCCATTGCTACAGTGCTTTCGAAAAATATTCAGACCCCTTGACTTTTTCTATATTTTGTTACGTTACAGCCTTATTTAAAAAAAAAAAAAAGTTAAATCCTCAATCTACACACAATACCACATAATGACAAAACGAAAACAGGTTAAGACATTTTTGCAAATGTATTAAAAATAAAAAGCAGAAATACCTTATTCACATAAGTATTCAGAGCCTTTGCTATGAGACTCGAAATTGAGCTTACTGCCAAAGGTGCTTCAACAAAGTACTGAGTAAAGGGTCTGAATACTTATGTAAAAGTGAAATTTCAGTAAACATGTTTTAATACATTTGCAAACATTTCTAAAAACCTGTTTTTGCTTTGTTATTATGGGCTATTGTCTGTACATTGATGAGGGAAAAACATATTTCATCCATTTTAGAATAAGGCTGTAACAACAAAATGTGGAAAAAGTCAAGGGGTCTGAATACTTTCCCGAATACACTGAATAATTTACTGGTTAATACCAATTAAATGCAGTGTAAACAGGTCAAATCTAGCAGCTGCATGGAGCGAGGACCAAATTCATTGAAAAGGCATCTACGGTCGTTCTGGACCAACTGATGGATGACCTCTTGGAAGACAAGGTGCTGAACAATGGAGAGATAGAGGGGATAAAGGAGAAGTACAAGCAGAGGGCGGATAAGGCTCGCCAACTTATGGATAGTGTGCGTAGGAAAGGCAACATAGCCAGTGAGATGTTTCTCATACGACTCCAGGAACGAGACAACAATGTCTACAGCGAGCTATGCTTGACCCCCAGGTCTACCTAATAAGGATGAGAGAACAAGGTTAGTCTGACATTTGACCACTCACTTGGGGAGAAACCAGAGAAACCTTGGCTGCAATATAGTTATTTTGACTTTTAATTTTTTATCTCCACAGGGTCCAACTCTTGTCCCTCTCCTGAAATACCTGAATGTGCCACCCAATACACAGAAGCTGTTACTTCACACATGCCTTTTGGCCAAGGATTCTTAATTAAATGTCTTGATTTACTGTATTTTCAAACAAATGAAATATCAACATTTTTCTACCAAAATGTTAGAATCTAATAAATACTTTTATTTACTATTACGTTTTGGACCATTTTGGCCCACATTCTAGCATCAAATATTAGATGAATAACGAAAGATATCTCAAACAAATCCAGAGATCAGTACCAGAGGGGCATATAGCCATATATATAGTGCATTCGGAAAGTATTCAGGCCTCTTGACTTTAAAAATAACGTTACAGCCTTATTCTAAAATGGATTAAATAAAACATTTTCCTCATCTACACACAATACCCTATACTGACAAAGTGAAAACAGGATTTTAGAAAATGTTGCAAATGTATAAATTAAAAACAGAAATACACAAGTATTCAGACCCTTTGCTAGGAGACTCAAAAGTGAGCTCAGGTGCATCCTGTTTCCATTGATCCTCCTTGAGATGTTTCTACAACTTGATTGGAGTCCACCTGTGGTAAATTCAATTGATTTGGAAAGGCACATACCTATTTACATAAGGTCCCACAGTTGACAGTGCATATCAGAGTAAAAACCAAGCCATGAGGTTGAAGGAATTGTCCATAGAGCTCCGAGACAGGATTGTGTCAAGGCACAGATCTGGGAAAGGGGACCAAAACATTTCTTCAGCATTGAAGGTTTCCAAGAACACAGTGGCCTCCATCATTCTTAAATGGAAGAAGTTTGGAACCACCAAGACTCTTCCTAGAGCTGGACCGCCTGGCGAAACTGAGCAATCGGGGGAGAAGGGCTTTGGTCATGGAGTTGACCAAGACCACTCTGACAGAGCTCCAGAGTACTTCTGTGGAGATGGGAGAACCTTCCAGAAGAACAAACATCTCTGAAACACTCCACCAATCAGGCCTTTATGGTAAAGTGGGCAGACGGAAGCCACTCCTTAGTAAAGGCACATGACAGCCCGCTTGGAGTTTGCCAAAAGGCACCTAATGGACTCTGGCCATGAGAAACAAGATTCTTCTGATGAAACCAGGATTGAACTCTTTGGCCTGAATGCCAAGTGTCACATCTGGAGGAAACCTGGCACCATCCCTCCCTACAGTGAAGCATAGTGGTGGCAGCATCATGCTGTGGGGATGTTTTTCAGTGGCAGGGACTGGGAGACTTGACAGGATCGAGGGAAAGATGAACAAAGCAAAGTACAGAGAGCTCCTTGACGAAAACCTGCTCCAGAGTGCTCAGGACCTCAGACTGGGGCGAAGGTTTACCTTTCAACAGAACAACGACCCTAAGCACACAGCCAAGACAATGCAGGAGTAGCTTTGGGACAAGTCTCTGAATGTCATTGAGTGGTTGAACCCTATCTAACATTTCTGTAGAGACCTGAAAATAGCTGCACATCGACGCTCTCCATCCAACCTGACAGAGCTTGAGAGGATCTACAGACAATGGGAAAAACACCCAAAATACAGGTGTGCCAAGCTTTTAGTGTCATACCCAAGAAGACTCGAAGCTGTAATCGCTGCCAAAGGTGCTTCAACAAAGTACTGAGTAAAGGGTCTGAGTACTTATGTAAATGTGACAAAATCCCCCCCCCAAAAGTTATTTTGCTTTGTCATTATGCTGTATTGTATGTAGATTGATAAGGATCATTTTTTAAAATCCATTTTAGAATAAGGCTGTAAAAAAGTAAAGGGGGCTGAATACTTTCCGAATACACTGTACATGCTAGCTGGAGCCCCAGACATGTCTGATTACAACGTCAGATCTACTCCTTGGATCTTTGACAAGAGGAAACATTCTCCAGTCTTACTGATGAATGATGCTCATTAATGCAGAACCATTAGGCTAGAAGTAGACAGTATGAGGGAAGCCACGCTAACAAAGAACTTCCCCTGCTTCCCATCACTCCTATTCATAATTGACACAAACATGCTTTTTGCAGAGGAAAAACATAATCCAGCCTTAGAACCCAGATTCTCCTGGCTAGTGGAATTGATTGAATAGCATCATCAGCGTGTGCAGTGAAGTTGGTTGAGGCTGATCCCGCCAGAGGACTGCTGGGTGCAGTACAGTGACGATGCACTGGTGGATTCCCCACCAAGGCCTTCTGTTTTTTTGTTGACCTAATTATTCAGTGCAGACAACATCTCTATTGCAAGGAAATGTTCCCATGTGTTCCTAGCCAGATGGAACATACTGTTTTAAAGAGGTGACAGGAAGTGTATCAAAATATGGAACAGAAATTAAATACACTTTAGTAAAAATTATATACCAGTGGTGCCCGAAATTGACACTCCTGATAAAGATGAGCAAAAATGTCTGTTTAAAATAAATAATTCAAATACTGAGCTATATTGTACGTGGCCAACAAGCTCTATTTTTATGTAATCTGACCATAGCACTGGTTCCAATCCAAGTACCAATGCTGTTTAGAGAACTCCAGGCGTTTACATTTGTTGTATGATATGAAAATAGAGCTCTTTGGCAGCCCTTTGGCCCTGCAAACCAGTGGTGGGTTTGACGTAGAAATAAGGACACATAAGCTGAAAAGAACCCCATACCTACTGTAAATATGGTGGTGGACCTTTGATGTTATGGGGCTATTTTGCTTCCACTGGTCCCTAGCCCTCACCCTCTGATCCAACAGGTCCCAGACGTGCTCAATGGGATTGAGATCCCGGGCTCTTCGCTGGCCATGGCAGGACACTGAACACTGGCATTCCTGTCTTGCAGGAAATCATGCACAGAACGAGTAGTATGGCTGGTGGCATTCTCATGTCAGGATGAGCCTGCAGGAAGGGTACCACATGACAGAGGAGGATGTCTTCCCTGTAACGCAGTGTTGAGATTGCCTGCAATGACAACAAGTTCAGTTTGATGATGCTGTGACACACCGCCCCAGACCATGACGGACCCTCCACCTCCAAATCGATCCTGCTCCAGCGTACAGGCCTCGGTGTAACTCTCATTCCTTCGACGATGAACGCGAATCCGACCATCACCCCTGGTGAGACAAAACCGTGACTCGTCAGTGAAGACAAAAAGAGCACTTTTTGCCAGTCCTGTCTGGTCCAGCGACGGGTTTGTGCCCATAGGCGACGTTGTTGCCGGTGATGTCTGGTGAGGACCTGCCTTTACAACAGGCCTACAAGCCCTCAGTCCAGCCTCTCTCAGCCTAGTGCGGACAGTCTCTGAGCACTGACGGAGGGATGTGTGTTCCTGGTGTAACTCGGACAGGTACAGGATGGCAACAACAACTGTCCTGCAGGTGTGATGTTCGGATGTACCGATCCTATGCAGGTGTTGTTATACGTGGTCTGCCACTGCGAGGACTGTCAGCTGTCCGTACAATCTCCCTGTAGCGCTGTCTTTGGCGTCTCACAGTACGGACATTGCAATTTATTGCCCTGGCCACATCTGCAGCCCTCATGCCTCCTTGCAGCATGCCTAAGGCACGCTCACGCAGATAAGCAGGGACCCTGGGCATCTTTCTTTTGGTGTTTTTCAGAGTCAGTAGAAAGGACACTAAAGAGGCCTAAGTTTTCATAACTATGACCTTAATTGCCTCCCACCTGTAAGCTGTTAGTGTCTTAATGACAGTTCCATGTTCATTAATTGTTTATGGTTCATTGAACAAGCATGAAACACAGTGTTCAAACCCTTTACAATGTAGATCTGTGAAGTTACTTGGATTTTTACAAATAATCTTTGAAAGACAGGGTCCTGAAAAAGGGGTGTTTATTTTTTTGCTGCGTTTGTGATATAAGTGCATTGTAACGTAAAATATGACCAACACAAATGACTTTTTAGCTTTATGCATTAACATGTTTCATGTGAATTTAACTGAACTTGTTTTTAAATCATCTTTATCGCAAATATGATTCCCTTTTGAATTTTAAGGGGAACCCTTTTAATCTTTGAATCAGATAATAAAAGCCCTCATGTTTCACATAACATACTGGCAGCGTACATGCACAGTGATTAATGTGAACACCACAGTGTCAGTTCACTGTGTGATTAATGTGAACACCACAGTGTCAGTTCACTGTGTGATTAATGTGAACACCACAGTGTCAGTTCACTGTGTGATTAATGTGAACACCACAGTGTCAGTTCACAGCATGCCCTAATGAAAAATGTTAACTTCAAAGACAGAGTTAACGCCCTAGAAAAATAATTCCTCTATGGTTGACAAACAGTGACAAAACAGGTCTGACTCGAATGCTGCTTTCTATTTTCTCATTTGATTGCACCTCGTGAACAGCAACAGACAAAAGATTTTCAGGCAAGTCATTACTCTGTCAGCTATTATCTTCACTAGCATATAAACAAATGCAATCTTCTTGTCTAGGCCTACTACTGTTATTAGCCTACTCTGGGCCCTAAAGGCCACATTTACTGAGTGATTTTTTTCAGTTAAGGATAACAGACAAAAGACAAAAGCTAAAACATGCCTTCATTTACAATTACAATAATAACCTATTGCTTCAAATCTATTGCTAAAATAAGCTACCTGCTGCCTTTGGGGACGCAGGTAGCCTAGCGGTTAGAGAGTCCAAATCCTGGGTCAGACGGGAAAAATCTGTCAGGAAGTAAGATCTCATTGCCTGCCGTTGTGCCCCTTGAGCAAGAGACTTAACCCCCCACAACTACAGCGCCACAGGCGCCCAGTGTGGCAGCCCCCCACACCTCTCCAAAACCTGTATGTGTATGTGTGTCTTTCGGAGGGGTTGGATTAAAATGGAAGCTCAATTTCGGTTGGACCTTGTGTGCAATTGATCAATAAAAGTGATCTTAATTTAAATCACTTAAAAATCTATTATGAATTTTCTACTTTGTGTGTTATTCCTTCTGATGCAAACATTGCACCTACTATGTCTGTAGTCAATGACAACTACAGCATCTTTTCACAGTTTCTCTCCCAACCCTGTACCAGGGTACCTTCTCCCTTACAATTGCAGTGCTATATAAAGACTAGCTGAAGATATCCAGTGTGTTACAGAGGGAGAAAAAGAACAAACAGGTCACAGTGAGTTATTCCCACAGTTCCCATGGCTGCCGGGAGCGGAACTGAGGAGTGATAGCACAATGACAACAAAGTGTCAGTGAAAGACACACACACACACACACACACACACACACACACACACACACACACACACACACACACACACACACACACACACACACACACACACACACACACACACACACACACACACACACACACACACACATCAGAGTGCAGGGTTATGATGATGTAATTATGAAGAGACCATCAGAGATGTCATCGTGAAGGAACCAGTCAGAGAGCAGAGTTAAGACGATTTCACATCCATAAATACTTCCAAGACGAGCAAGCACACACTTTCTTTAGAAAATGTCATTTTCTAGTTATAGATAGATATATACAGTGGCTTGCGAAAGTATACACCCCCCTTGGCATTTTTCCTATTTTGTTGCCTTACAACCTGGAATTAAAATAGATTTTTGGGGGGTTGTATCATTTGATTTACACAACATGCCTACCACTTTGAAAAGTCACAATAAAAAATATTTTTCAACAAACAAGAAATTAGACAAAAAAACGGAAAACTTGAGTGTGCATAACTATTCCCCCTCCCAAAATCAATACTTTGGGGTATGTCTCTATAAGCTTGGCACATCTAGCCACTGGGACTTTTGCCATTCTTCAAGGCAAACCTGCTCCAGCTCCTTCAAGTTGGATGGGTTCCTGCTGGTGTACAGCAATCTTTAAGTCAAACCACAGATTCTCAATTGGAATGAGGTCTGGGCTTTGACTAGGCCATTCTAAGACATTCAAATGTTTCCCCATAAACCACTTGAGTGTTGCTTTAGCAGTATGCTTAGTGTCATTGTCTTTCTGGAAGGTGAACCTCCGTCCCAGTCTTAAATCTCTAGAAGACTGAAACAGGTTTCCCCTCAAGAATTTCCCTGTATTTAGCGCCATCCATCATTCCTTCAATTCTGACCAGTTTCCCAGTCCCTGCCGATGAAAAACATCCCCACAGCAGGATGGTGTTTTCGGGTTAATGGGAGGTGTTGGGTTTGCGCCATACAGTGTTTTCCTTGATGGCCAAAAAGCTACATTTTAGTCTCATCTGACCAGAGTACCTTCTTCCATATGTTTGTGGAGTCTCCCACATGCCTTTTGGTGACCACCAAATGTATTTGCTTATTTTTTCTTTAAGCAATGGCTTTTTTTCTGGCCACTCTTCTGTAAAGCCCAGCTCTGTGGAGTGTACGGCTTAAAGTGGTCCTATGGACAGGTACTGCAATCTCCGCTGTGGAGCTTTACAGCTCCTTCGAGGTTATCTTTGGTCTCTTTGTTGCCTCTCTGTTTGAGGGTGTTTGTGTGTGTGTGTATGTGTCTTAGGGTGTTTGTGTGTGCGCATGTGTCTGAAGGTGTTTGTGTGTGTGTGTGTGTGTGTGTGTATATATACGTGTCTGAGGGTGTTTGTGTGTGTGTGTGTATACAGTGGGGCAAAAAAGTATTTAGTCAGCCATAAATTGTGCAAGTTCTCCCACTTAAAAAGATGAGAGAGGCCTGTAATTTTCATCATAGGTACACTTCAACTATGTCAGACAAAATGAGAAGGAAAAAAAATATCCAGAAATCACATTGTAGGATTTTTAATGAATTTATTTGCAAATTATGGTGGAAAATAAGTATTTGGTCAATAACAAAAGTGTATCTCAATACTTTGTTATATACCCTTTGTTTGCAATGACAGAGGTCAAACGTTTTCTGTAAGTCTTCACAAGGTTTTCACACACTGTTGCTGGTATTTTGGCCCATTCCTCCATGCAGGTCTCCTCTAGAGCAGTGATGTTTTGGGGCTGTTGCTGGGCAACACGGACTTTCAACTCCCTCCAAAGATTTTCTATGGGGTTGAGATCTGGAGACTGGCTAGGCCACTCCAGGACCTTGAAATGCTTCTTACGAAGCCACTCCTTCGTTGCCCGGGCGGTGTGTTTGGGATCATTGTCATGCTGAAAGACCCAGCCACGTTTCAGCTTCAATGCCCTTGCTGATGGAAGGAGGTTTTCACTCAAAATCTCACGATACATGGCCCCATTCATTCTTTCCTTTACATGGATCAGTCGTCCTGGTCCCTTTGCAGAAAAACAGCCCCAAAGCATGATGTTTCCACCCCCATGCTTCACAGTAGGTATGGTGTTCTTTGGATGCAACTCAGCATTCTTTGTCCTCCAAACACGACGAGTTGAGTTTTTACCAAAAAGTTATATTTTGGTTTCATCTGACATTCTCCCAATCTTCTTCTGGATCATCCAAATGCTCTCTAGCAAACTTCAGACGGGCCTGGACATGTACTGGCTTAAGCAGGGGGACACGTCTGGCACTGCAGGATTTGAGTCCCTGGCGGCGGAGTGTGTTTAACTGATGGTAGGCTTTGTTACTCTGGTCCCAGCTCTCTGCAGGTCATTCACTAGGTCCCCCCTTGTGGTTCTGGGATTTTTGCTCACCGTTCTTGTGATCATTTTGACCCCACGGGGTGAGATCTTGCGTGGAGCCTCAGATCGAGGGAGATTATCAGTGGTCTTGTATGTCTTCCATTTCCTAATAATTGCTCCCACAGTTGATTTCTTCAAACCAAGCTGCTTACCTATTGCAGATTCAGTCTTCCCAGCCTGGTGCAGGTCTACAATTTTGTTTCTGGTGTCCTTTGACAGCTCTTTGGTCTTGGCCATAGTGGAGTTTGGAGTGTGACTGTTTGAGGTTGTGGACAGGTGTCTTTTATACTGATAACAAGTTCAAACAGGTGCCATTAATACAGGAGGACAGAGGAGCCTCTTAAAGAAGAAGTTACAGGTCTGTGAGAGCCAGAAATCTTGCTTGTTTGTAGGTGACCAAATACTTATTTTCCACCATAATTTGCAAATAAATTCATTAAAAATCCTACAATATGATTTTCTGGATTTTTTTCTTCTCATTTTGTCTGTCATAGTTGAAGTGTACGTATGATGAAAATTACAGGCCTCTCATCTTTTTAAGTGGGAGAACTTGCACAATTGGTGGCTGACTAAATACTTTTTTGCCCCACTGTATGTGTGAGGGTGTTTGTGTGTGTGTGTGTATATGTGTCTGAAGGTGTTTGTGTGTGTGTATATATATGTGTCTGAGGGTGTTTGTGTGTGTGCGCACATGTGTCTGAGGGTGTTTGTGTGTGTGCGCACATGTGTCTGAGAGTGTTTGTGTGTTGTCTGAGGGTGTTTGTGTGTTGTCTGAGGGTGTTTGTGTGTTGTCTGAGGGTGTTTGTGTGTTGTCTGAGGGTGTTTGTGTGTTGTCTGAGGGTGTTTGTGTGTTGTCTGAAGGTGTTTGTGTGTTGTCTGAGGGTGTTTGTGTGTTGTCTGAAGGTGTTTGTGTGTTGTCTGAGGGTGTGTGTGTGTTGTCTGTGTCTGAGGGTGTTTGTCTATATGTGTGTAATGTGTCATTTATGCTAAACTACCACCTACACTGGAGGCAATAACAATACCAAGCACCACACAACATATAATAATCATTATTTTCTTCTGCATGACCATTATTGTATTACGTCAATAGAAATAAAACAAGGATTTCAGGCAGCATGAAAGAGTAGAGGGGAAATGGCGTTACCAAAACATTGAGAAAATGTTATTGTCAGAACTACTACTAACCATATTACAAACACAGTTATGTGCAACAGGTAAATCACACACATGGGCATGCTTATACTGACAAAGCTAGGAAATACACACATGCAACAACATTTCCCAGCTTTAGGCACAGATGCATTTTGAAAGTATTTGAAAGTATTGGAATAGGGTTTTATTCCCTATATGTGAGCTCTGTATTGGAGTCATTCTTTAATTGCCTGTTTAAATTGGGACTTCTCTCAACCTTGACTTGTAGTATTTCATCTGACCAAGTGGTGGCAATATTGTACAATGTACAGGCTGTCATTCAGGATGATGAAGTTGCCCCGGGCCTATACGCTGGCCTTAGGTCAGTTACGCCTTTTACTTCAGATAGTAATGGTCAGGAATTAGAGTGTAAGCTGATCCTAGACCTGCACCTATGTAGATGTAGCCCAGCAGAGAGCAGTAGGCTTGATGTATGCTGTTCTGTCACAGCAGCAATGATGAAGGTAGAGAGATACATATAGAGGACCTCAATGAGAGCAGGTCACATAAGGTCATGCATGGTTTGCCTGGGTTGAAAATGCAAGTAAACATAGTTTGTGCATCTTTTTTTGTGACAGTTTAATTTACCCACCTATAACACTACATATTAATTTTTTTTTGCTACTGGAGATAAACAAAACAGAAAAGGTGAAATGAATTAGTAACTTTCCACAGAGGTCTCTAGAGATTAATTGACGTCAATACTGGCAATACTCGCTTTGACCGTGCGTTTATGAGTCCAATGTTTAGTCTGGTTTGGAGCTGGAAGAGGGCTGACCAGTATGAAGAGACAGGCACGGTTCCCCATCGCACAGACAACTGTAAAAGCATTACTTCTGTGTGAGTTGGGTCTTCCATCCCATCCTGTACTGTGGCTGTTCATTATACATCTAAAATGTTATGTATGCTTTGCATACAGACTGATCACTAGAAAAAGACAGCGATATCGGATGTTTGAAAAGGTCCCGAAAACAACGATTTATGCCTTCCTCTGCTCTCACCAACAAAAAAAATGAAAAGTATTACCCAGTACAGGGAGTGAACTCGTGATGTTCGGTTCCAGAACACGCTACTTAGACCACTGGGCTACGAAAGTGCTCTAAGCAAGACGTGAGAATATTTATGATACCTCATGGTAATAGGGGCGGCAGGGTAGCCTAGTGGTTAGAGTGTTGGACTAGTAACCGGAAGGTTTCAAGTTCAAACCCCCAAGCTGACAAGGTCCAAATCTGTCGTTCTGCCCACAGTCATTGAAAATAATAATTTCTTCTTAACGGACTTGCCTAGTTAAATAAAGGTTTAAAAAAAATAGCGTTGTTTTGAATTATTTTGTTTTAAGCCTTCCCAAACCACAGAGAGAGAGAGAGAAACAAACAAACACCATTGTAAATACAACCCATATTTATTTTCCCTTGTGTACTTTAACCATTTGTACATTGTTACAACACTGTATATATACATAATATGACATTTGTAATGTCTTTATTGTTTTGAAACTTCTGTAAGTGAAATGTTTACGATTAATTCTTATTTCACTTTTCTATATTATATACCTCACTTGCTTTGGCAATGTTAAAACACATGTTTCCCATGCCAATAAAGCCCATTGAAGAAAGAGAGAGAGAGAGAGAGAGAGAGAGAGAGAGAGAGAGAGAGAGAGAGAGAGAGAGAGATTGTTGTAGGTTGTTGGATTCTAGGTTAAACTTGGAACATTGCTATCCTAGAGACATTATACATCAGAAGTAAGACTATAGTATCTGAGGGGTGATAGAGACTGGTTTTTACATCAGAAGTTAATGGGTATTTGTAGGAGCCAGATGGCTTTGGAATGTGCTGCGTAGACAGGAGGCAGGGACAGGATTGCTATAGGTGATACGGGTGGAGATCTTTGGATTAGACATCAAGGGGGTTGAGGTCAGGTCAGAACCTCTTGAGACTAGGAGGCAGTATTTTAATGTTTGGATGAAAAACGTACCCAAATGAAACGGCCTATTTCTCAGGCCCAGAAGCTAGAATATGCATATAATTGTCAGATTAGGATAGAAAACACTCTAAAGTTTCCAAAACTGTCAAAATATGGTCTGTGAGTATAACAGAACTGATATTGCAGGCGAAAACCTGAGGAAAATCCAACCCGGACGTGCTGTTTTTCTGAAACCTCTCTGTTCCATTGCATGCCTTCCCTCCATTTAAAGGGATATCAACTAGATTCCTTTCCCTATTGCTTACACATTGTGGGAACAGTCTTTAGATATAGTTTCAGGCTTTTATTCTGAAATATTAGTGAGAATGATCACATCGCTTCAGTGGATAGCTGGGTGTCCTTAGATTTTTGCATGTGCGAGCAGCTTGGAGCAAACCTTTTCTCTCTCTCTCCTATTGAAAAAGCTACCGTCCGGTTGAAATATTTTTGATTATTTATTGTAAAAACAACCTGAGGATTGATTCTAAAAAACGTTTGACATGTTTCTACGAACTTTACGGATACTATTTGGAATTTTCGTCTGCCATTCGTGACCTGCACGAGCCTGTGGATTACTGAACAAAACACGCCAACCAAATGGAGGTTTTTGGATATAAAAATAATCTTTAACGAACAAAACAAACATTTATTGTGTAACTAGGAGTCTTGTGAGTGCAAACATCCGAAGATCATCAAAGGTAAGCGATTAATTTTATTGCTTTTCTGACTTTCGTGACCAATCTACTTTGCTGCTAGCTGTTTGTAATGCTTTGTCTGCTGAGAGAGCTGTCCTAACAAACGCTTGGTTTGCTTTCGCTGTAAAGATTATTTTTTTTCATCTGACACACCAGGTGGATTAACAACAAGCTAAGCTGTGTTTTGGTATATTGCACTTGTGATTTCATGAAAATTAAGTATTTTTAGTAATTCAAATTGTTTTATTTGAATTTGGCGCTCTGCAATTCAGCGGATGTTGACGAAAATGATCCCGCTAAAGGGATGGATGCGCCAAGAAGTTAAGGGAGAAACAATGGTTTATTACCCTATTACTTCGTCTTCCTGTCGAACCATAAAATATGTAAGGATTGGAGAGAAGGAGGAGTGCCTAAATTGGAGTATATATACACACTTGTGGTGGTGGAAACATGTTTTGTCTCAACGCAGCTGTATTGACCCTCTGGGGAAAACTAAACTTGGTTAAGCTTTCATAATGTCCGTTGAGTTTTCTACTCTCAGAATTAGATCCTAACAGGGTTTTCTAATTGGTATGTGTGTAGTCTTCATTTTCGTGTGTTAGCCAGTCAGTGTGTATAGAGTCCTACCTGGCTCTCCACCAGCATGGCCATATCCATGAACATGTCATGAAGTTCTCTGATGCTGTTCTCCAGCTTGATGATCTCAGTGTGTCTCGTCTCAATCTCATTCATGGCCTGCTGGGTGATGTTGGAGTCCATGATGATCTAGAAGAGACACAGTTTATGTGTCATCACACACTCATACCCACTCAAGTTCTCCCCCTTGTAGGTGTGGCATACTCAGTTGGAATGCCACACCTCGCCAACAGAGAGATGTCTTGTCTTCTAGATATCTGGTCTTCTATTGTGTATGATTTTCTCAGAAAATTGTATGTAATTGCCTGTGTATTGGCTCGTTGCGTGTGTGTGTGGTCACTCACCCCTGATGTGAAGATGGCAGGATTGTCACTCTCCAGCATGCTCTCTAGTTCCTCATTAGTTGTGTTCCTACCAGCTACAATAACAAACACAATCCATTGAGTTGGTCTCCAACAACCAACCTGTAACCAACAGCAATTGGGTATATGTAGCACAATAGAAGACTATACATTTTGAAACAGCAACACATCTCAAAGTGATCCAACTGGGAATGGCCAACGATAATTGAGAAAGACACAGCGAATATATTTTAGCTAACTAAGTAAAAAGTTAAACATGTTGGCCACCCAACACAGACACACACACCCACACAATTTAACGAACACACACATCCCCCAACACAGTGTTATATCTCATTTTCCTTCTCCCAAGACATGTCGATGGGCTGCCTACAAGGTGGCATGGGCCTGTCATTGTGACAGGCTAAAGCAGCCTTCTCAGGGCTGCTGTGTGTGCGCGCGCACACTCTCTCGTCACTAATCACAATGGCAGAGAGTGGGCGCCCACAACGCCATCAAGGCAAATGGGCTGGGGAGGTGAGGTGCAGATAGAAAGAGAGCAAGAGAGAGAAAGAGGCGTCAGTGTAGGATTAATCACAGGCTAGTCTCTCATCTGCCTGTTTCTATCTCTGCCTTTTTCCATCTTTGCCGAACCCAGTCCCTGATGGGAGACCCACGCAGCCTGTTCCAACAGCAGTATGTCACAGATTTCCTGTTTGAAAAAGCTAAGATGGGACTGAAAAATCATATAATAGTTTATGAACTACCTTGGCGTAATGAGTTTATGGTGCCTCCTATTACCTATTAATAACATTTGCTATAAGCATTCATAAAAAAAAATATATTATATATTCCTAATAGAATAGGACTTTGTCCATTGGTTAGAATGGAAATTTGCCTTTTCCTTTCCCAAAACACACACACGCTGAGAGGCAGAAGGTCAGCAGCAGTGCAGCATCCCTAGATGGAGAGGAATTGTGTGCAAAAAGTGCCTTACTCAAGGGCACAACGGCAGGAAATGATACATGGAATTAGCTGCCAATTCAGTTCCATTCCTATATTTGTGTTGCCTGGGTCTTGTGTGCAATTAAGTGGCTTGCTCAAGGTCCGCCTCTCTAACCTCTAGGCTACTGCCACCCAAATGCATTACACATTCCTTTTGATGAATACGGTATGGTCTTTTTTGTTTCACTCAGTAAATGTGTCTTAGTGATTGAATTCATCCAAACAGGAATCCAGGGGAACCTGTTGTAGAGTTCTAAAATGGTTGTATTACTGACAGATTAAGTTAACAGCATCACTATTTGAAATAAAGTATGCACACGCAACATTGCTTCCCTGTCGTTCCACAGATTTCCTATGCCTGCTAGCAAGGCACAGAAATGTGTTCGGGATATATCGTGCATTTGTTGGCAATCGGGGGGCCTAATCCACTCTTCCTTCTGTAACCTTAGTGACCGACCCTGTGATTCAATTGCTGTCTGAGTGCTGTGGCAGATAAATGGTGAAGCTTTACAGTGGGGTGATCATCTACTGGCAGCTAGTGACAACAATTCATCAGAGTGCTGGAAAAAGGCCACACCATGCGATGGCCACACAGATGCGTACAAAGACACACACTTGTGCTGGCACGCATACACACATACAGACATAAGGCCTGAAATAAGACCTCTGCCTCCCTCCCAGTGTCATTCTGTCCTCCCACTTTTGAATCCATCAAACCTCAGCCATTGCCATACTAAATAACAGTGGCTCTCTCTTTCCACTGCGTATTCGGACCATGTGCAGCACTTCTTCAAGAAAGGCTGAACAACTCACGTCGCCGGTTTGGCAAATTTGTCAATTTATAAACCTAAAGGTTTAGGAGGGTGCGAGTAGTGACATTATTATATTTTTTCCAACATGTTAATCTGCAAGTCCTAACCTCTTGGTCCGGCTAAGTTATGAGTGCACCCTTTCACTAATTGCCATTGGGGGTAGTGAGTGTCATGAATGACTCATTCCTGATTGGCAAGGACAAAGTAACACATTCCATGGCAACCCATATAACTATGTCCGTGTTATAGCTATGTCTGTGTTATGACTGTGTATGACTGTGCAGGGTTTCCGTTTACGCTCCGCCTGGTTCAATATTGACTCAGCGCCGCAAGCACTTCTTGGCTGCAGCACATCTGCGGCTCACCCGGGAGCCATGAACACACACACACACACACACACACACACTTGAAACACAGGCTAGCAATTGCATATCTTCTTGAGACAAACGAACAAACACATTTGGGCAGTTTGATTCATATGAAGTTGTAAATATCAATACACGTTCATGTTAGGCGGCCAACAGCATAAGCAACAGCATGGGCTCCCGAGTGGCGCAGCGGTCTAAGGTACTGCATCTCAGCGCAAGAGGTGTCACTCCTGTCCCTGGTTCAAATCCAGGCTGTATCACATATGGCCGTGATTGGGAGTTGCAAAGGGCGGCGCACAATTGGACCAGCATGCCTAGCTAAATAAAGGTTACATCAAAATAAATAATCCATAACACCATGATGTGTTTAAGGTGAAGGACCAAGGCCCAAGAAAAAGAGAGGATAATTATTTAACCGCAAGAGTTGGAGAACCCAAGAGGAGCTGGTCTCTACATCTCTAATAATTTCATTCAATTTCTCCCCATTCTGCTTCACTCTGCTTCATTTTGCTATGTGTGTCATCTCCTCACTACCGTATCTGGAGCTGAAATTACAGTGCGACACACACACCTCCAGAGAATACCAAACATTTTTTTCTATGATAGCTCCAAGGTTTATTAAACGCAGTCTAAACTACATGAGTGAGTGGAGAAATTAATTTCAACAAGAATATTTAAATAAAAGACTGAAATGATGTCGTCGGCCTCCTCACATTGTTTACTTCCCATGAAGGCTTTCTAAACTAACCGGATCAATGTCTGGAGAGTTGGCTTGATTTCTCAATTTTACACGTCACCAAATCGGTTGTCCTGTTGAAAGTTGACTACACAGCCTGTTACGAATCCCTTTTGGCCCGACAGTCTAGGGGGGATGGTAGTGAGACCCGTAACATAACTCATGTAAATTATAATAGTGACAAAGTAAAAGTGAACGAAATAACCACGACAACCGAAATACCGTCAAACTCAGGGTTTATTTATAAACACACGGTAATGGGGGGGAAGCAGGGAAAAGGGGCTGAGCTGGACCCAAGGAAAGAAACAATAAGTATTCAAAACACCCCTAAGCTAGACTAGCCTATTTCAACAACAGCTAACTAACTAACCAAAATACAGTGGGTGGTCCGTCCAGTTCTAACTAGTGTGTGTTAACAAAGTTTACCTACGGGTAGTGTATACCCATGGGCGACTTGTCTTGGTTTCCCCCTTTTTCCCACCAGCAACAAACAAACACCATAACCAAAACAATACTCACAGGAGATGACAAAGTGATTTGGAGGTGCTCAAACAAAAGAAGAGGTTAATTAATACACAAAGAGAGAGATCTACATACATGGCATTTACAAAGAGATTGTGCTACTGAAATCTATCAAGAACAGCTATCTACTAACATGGCATTACAAAGATTGAGCTCTTCTGAAATCTACAAAGAACAGCTATCTACCAACATGGCATTACAAAGATTGAGCTCTTCTGAAATCTACAAAGAACAGCTATCTACCAACATGGCATTACAAAGATTGAGCTCTCCTGAAATCTACAAAGAACAGCTATCTACCAACATGGCATTACAAAGATTGAGCTCTTGAACAAACAAATGATGTGGTTTTTAAACCATGGGGAAGGAACTGTGATAGGGTAGGAAACAGGAGGAGGTGTGTCTTCTGATTGATGGGTTGATTGTTGACTGATTGGGGAGTGATGATTTTTACCTGTGAGGGGAGAAGGAGAGAAAAGAAACACACACAGGATACACACAGACACAGGATACCTGTATCCGTAACACAGCCCTAAAGTTGACATTATCCACCTGCCTTCTATTAAGCATTATACATTTCCTCAAATTATGCATGTGGACAGATCAATTCTACATAAATATATGCTAATAAATTAGCATACAGTTACACCTCACCTTTACACCTCAACCAAACATTAGGAATCGCAGCCCCGATAAAAACATTCTGCAGCGTCACACAATAGAATACATTTGAGTCTTATGAAGTCGTTCTAAAGTCAATCACAATGCTTTATTAAGACGTGTAATAGACTACTGAGAGAGTATTGTGATATTATGCAACCTAATCCAGTGACTGTCATGAATTTTGGGTTGACAATTATGATATTTTAGTTATTTTGCAGTCAATTTTCTATTTTTTTGTTCAATAGAGAGAGAAAAAAATACATCTTCCTTCTGTTTGCTAATATTATATATCTAGGCCTAATTCAACTAGTGCTAATTCACCACCTGAAGAAGTGGAAACTCAAAACACTAGATCTAACTATAATTAAACTCAGCAAAAAAAGAAACGTCCTCTCACTGTCAACTGCGTTTATTTTCAGCAAACTTAACATGTGTAAATATTTGTATGAACATAACAAGATTCAACAACTGAGACATAAACTGAACATGTTCCACAGACATGTGCCTAACAGAAATTGAATAATTAGTCCCTGAAAAAAGGGGGGGTCAAAATCAAAGAACACTGACATTCCTATCTTGCAGGAAATCACGCACAGAACGAGCAGTATGGCTGTTGGCATTGTCTTGCTGGAGGGTCATGTCAGGATGAGCCTGCAGGAAGGGTACCGCATGAGGGAGGAGGATGTCTTCCCTGTAACGCACAGCGATGAGATTGCTTGCAATGACAGCAAGCTCAGTCCGATGATGCTGTGACACTCCGCCCCAGGCCATGACGGACCCTCCACCTCCAAATCAATCCCGCTCCAGAGTACAGGCCTCGGTGTAACTCTCATTCCTTCAACAATAAACGCGAATCCGACCATCACCCCTGGTGAGACAAAACCGTGAAACCGTGTCCCTCCGGTCTCCCTGTAGCGCTGTCTTAGGTGTCTCACAGTACGGACATGGCAATTTATTGCCCTGGTCACATCTGCAGACCTCATGCCTCCTTGCAGCATGCCTAAGGCACGTTCATGCAGATGAGCAAGAACTCTGGGCATCTTTCTTTTGGTGTTTTTCAGAGTCAGTAGAAAGGCCTCTTTAGTGTCCTAAGTTTTCATAACTGTGATCTTAATTGCCTACCGTCTGTAAACTGTTAGTGTCTTAAAGACTGTTCCACAGGTGCATGTTCATTAATTGTTTATGGTTCATTGAACAAGCATGGGAAACAGTGTTTAAACCCTTTACAATGAGGATCTGTGAAGTTATTTGGATTTTCACGAATTATCTTTGAAAGACAGGGTCCTAAAAAAAGGGACGTTTCTTTTTTTGCAGAGTTTACATGCGTTGGGGGAACAGTAGACAAATAAATAGACAAACAAAACTGGGCAAATAAAACCAAAACAAATCAACCCATTCATGCGGTGTGTAACTATGTAGTCTGTAATGTTATCATGCACAATACTGTAGCACAATTTCTGATAAGAGAATATCAGGAACACACAAACACTCACAGAGCACACTCACAGATCTCCAGTTGTCTCTGGATGCGGAGACATCCTTGCAGCGTTCCCGGTAGTCCGACTGCGTGGTGTTGTATGCCGACATCACCTCCACAAACTTCCGAGACAACGTGGAATGCTGACAGAGAATAATGCAGGATGTTACATTGTCCATCAATAGTTAATGCTTTCCAATAATAACTAGACTTATACATACAGTACAACAGGGATGGCAACTCCGATCCTGAAAACTCCAGACTCAGTTTTGAAATTCCCTGCTATATACACACCATAACCCACCTGTGTCTTAAGTATGCTCAGATCTGCAGATGACCTGTTTAAAGCCTCCTCATGCTCTATGGACTGTCCAATGCCTGTAGGGAATGGAGAGAGAGAAGAAAAATCAATCTACCAGTACCACTACCATTTATTCAGATGGTCTAATTAATGAAGAACCAGGTTTAGTTCGGTTTCTCTGTTTTTCTCTCCCCTCTCTATACAAAATAATGAATTTGCCTGAATATTCTACCTTTAAATGTGACATAAGCTTCAGCCAGATTCTATAAACAGTGGTGGTGCTTTCAACATACTTTTTAACTTGGAGCGCACTTTGTTCGCAAACTTCTTTATGTCTGTCATCAGCTGTTCCAACTCTGCCTTCGTTTCTGTTGAGAGAAACAGTAAAAACATCTGAATAATTGATTTATTCACGAAAATCCTGTTTCACATTTGTCCTATTCAGGTCAACCCGATTGATTGCAACATACGAGTTTCTGTTTTTCCCAACATAGCCATGACCTTCTCTTAAAAGGTCCAATGCAGCAATTTTTATCTCATTATCAAGTCATTTTTAAAAGTGATGTAACAATTCACTCATATGCATTGGCACCGATTCAAATGTTTAAGTTACAAGTGTATCGGTCCCCGGACCCCAAACCAATCCAAACGTAGCATTCATCAGAAAATGGATTCAAATGTTCTCTAAAATGTTTTGCTCATATTACATTCTTCATACTTTCCGAAAATTTGTCTCATCTTTTGAGACAACTGATACATTCAGTTCGACACTGAAGAAGAGGACATAACTGTGTTGACAACCCCAGGCAATATCACTACTCAAAGTGAGCACTGTGCCTAGATTCGGGCACTAACCAACCTGCTCATCTGGCTATATTGGGCTTACAATATATAAAACATTTTATTGTTCAGGTTCACAGTCAGCAATAGTTCTGATTTAAACAATCAGTGTATATGGTCATTTTTGTTATATACAGTGCCTTGCGAAAGTATTCGGCCCCCTTGAACTTTGCGACCTTTTGCCACATTTCAGGCTTCAAACATAAAGATATAAAACTGGATTTTTTTGTGAAGAATCAACAACAAGTGGGACACAATCATGAAGTGGAACGACATTTATTGGATATTTCAAACTTTTTTAACAAATCAAAAACTGAAAAATTGGGCGTGCAAAATTATTCAGCCCCCTTAAGTTAATACTTTGTAGCGCCACCTTTTGCTGCGATTACAGCTGTAAGTCGCTTGGGGTATGTCTCTATCAGTTTTGCACATCGAGAGACTGACATTTTTTTCCATTCCTCCTTGCAAAACAGCTCGAGCTCAGTGAGGTTGGATGGAGAGCATTTGTGAACAGCAGTTTTCAGTTCTTTCCACAGATTCTCGATTGGATTCAGGTCTGGACTTTGACTTGGCCATTCTAACACCTGGATATGTTTATTTTTGAACCATTTCATTGTAGATTTCGCTTTATGTTTTGGATCATTGTCTTGTTGAAAGACAAATCTCCGTCCCAGTCTCAGGACTCCATCAGGTTTTCTTCCAGAATGGTCCTGTATTTGGCTCCATCCATCTTCCCATCAATTTTAACCATCTTCCCTGTCCCTGCTGAAGAAAAGCAGGCCCAAACCATGATGCTGCCACCACCATGTTTGACAGTGGGGATGGTGTGTTCAGGGTGTTGCTTTTACGCCAAACATAACGTTTTGCATTGTTGCCAAAAAGTTCAATTTTGGTTTCATCTGACCAGAGCACCTTCTTCCACATGTTTGGTGTGTCTCCCAGGTGGCTTGTGGCAAACTTTAACCAACACTTTTTATGGATATCTTTAAGAAATGGCTTTCTTGCCACTCTTCCATAAAGGCCAGATTTGTGCAATATACGACTGATTGTTGTCCTATGGACAGAGTCTCCCACCTCAGCTGTAGATCTCTGCAGTTCATCCAGAGTGATCATGGGCCTCTTGGCTGCATCTCTGATCAGTCTTCTCCTTGTATGAGCTGAAAGTTTAGAGGGACGGCCAGGTCTTGGTAGATTTGCAGTGGCTGATACTCCTTTCATTTCAATATTATCGCTTGCACAGTGCTCCTTGGGATGTTTAAAGCTTGGGAAATCTTTTTGTATCCAAATCCGGCTTTAAACTTCTTCACAACAGTATCTCGGACCTGCCTGGTGTGTTCCTTGTTCTTCATGATGCTCTCTGTGCTTTTAACGGACCTCTGAGACTATCACAGTGCAGGTGCATTTATACGGAGACTTGATTACACACAGGTGGATTGTATTTATCATCATTAGTAATTTAGGTCAACATTGGATCATTCAGAAATCCTCACTGAACTTCTGGAGAGAGTTTGCTGCACTGAAAGTAAAGGGGCTGAATAATTTTGCACGCCCAATTTTTCAGTTTTTGATTTGTTAAAAAAGTTTGAAATATCCAATAAATGTCGTTCCACTTCATGATTGTGTCCCACTTGTTGTTGATTCTTCACAAAAAACTACAGTTTTATATCTTTATGTTTGAAGCCTGAAATGTGGCAAAAGGTCGCAAAGTTCAAGGGGGCCGAATACTTTCGCAAGGCACTGTACAGGGTAAAGTAGATAATTTCATAAAGAGGACAGAAGTCACTTCTGTGAGGAAAACTGCATGATTGTAACCATTTAAAACAAAGAAACAAAAATAGCTTCTTAGCAAAGAGCAATTTCTCAAGCAATACTTTTGCTAGGACTGTGGGAGTAGTCTGACTGGGGAGGCTAAAACTGAAAACAAGCTGCTATTGGCAGAGAGGTTTGAAAATCTAATTTTGTTTGGTCTATTGACTACACTGAACAAAAATATAAAATGCAACAATTTTACTGAGTTACAGTTCATAAGGAAATCAGTAAATTAAAATGTATTCATTATGCCCTAATCTATGGATTTCACATGACTGGGAATACAGATATGCATCTGTTGGTCACAGATTTTAAATTGAACCTTAAATTTAACTAGGCAAGTCAGTTAGGAACAAATTCTTATTTACAATGACGGCCTACACTGGCCAAACCCGAACGACGCTGGGCCAACTGTGAGCCGCCCTATGGGACTCTCAATCACGACCGGTTGTAATACTGCCTGGAATTGAACTAGGGTGTCTGTAGTGACGCCTCAAGCACTGAGATGCAGCAGCTTAGACCGCTGCGCCACTTGGGAGCCACAAAAGATACCTTAAAAAAAAAAGGCACGTGGATCATAAAACCAGTCAGTATCTGGTGTGACCTACATATGCCTCACGCAGCATGACACCTCCTTTTGTATAGAGTTGATCAGGCTGTTGATTGTGGCCTGTGGAATGTTGTCCACTCTTCTTCAATGGCTGTGAGAAGTTGCTGGATATTAGCAAGAACCGGAACACCCTGTTATACACGTTGATCCAGAACATCCCAAACATGCTCAATGGGTGACATATCTGGTGCGTATGCAAGCCATGGAGGAACTGGTACATTTTCAGCTACCAGGAATTGTGTACAGATTATTGGCTGGATGTGGAGGTCCTGGGCCGGAGTGGTCACACATGGTCTTCGGTTGTGAGGCCAGTTGGATGTACCTCCAAATTCTCTAAAATGGCGTTGGAGGCAGCTTATGGTAGAGAAATTAACATTAAATTATCTGGCAACAGCTCTGGTGGACATTTCTGCAATCAGCATTCTAATTGGACGTTCCCTCAAAACTTTAGACATCTGTGGCATTTTAGAGTCGCCTTTTTTGTCCCCAGCACAAGGTACACCTGTGTAATGATCATTGTTGAATCATCTTCTTAATTTGCCACACGTGTCAGGTGGATGGGTTATCTTGAAAAATTTGAGAGAAATAAGCTTTTTGTGCGCATGGACAATTTTAAACAAGGGACCAACACTTTACATGTTGCGTTTATATTTTTGTTCAGTATAATTTACCGCCTGGTTATGTCAGCAGGCAGAGCACAGCTCCATACGGGTTTCTGTTGTGACACCTCTGGCACTGAGATGCAGTGCCTTAGACTGTTGTCCCAATCGGGAGCCCAAGTAGGCAAGTCATATTGACAAAGTTGTGGTGACGATGGGGAGGGATATGTCGGTTATAAAAATATGTTCTGTGTTTTCACACAAAAATCAACTGTACTAGTTGTTCAGGCTCTGGTTTTGTCCCATGTTGATTACTGTCCAGTAATAGGGTAAGGTGCAGCAAAGAAAGACCTAGTAAAGCTGCAACTGGCTCAAAAACAGAGCAGCACGCCTTGCCAACAACTACACATACAGAACTAACATCAACAACATGCATGCCAGCTTTTCCTGGTTGAGGGTTGACGAGAGATGAACTGCTTCTCTTCTAGTTTTATGATTATTACTGTAATGAAAATTCCTGATTGTCTGCATAATTGAATAACATTCAGCTCAGACACTCATATATTACCCACAAGACATGCCACCAGATGTCTCTTCACAGTACCCAAGTCCAAAACAAATTCACGGCAACGCACAGTACTATACAGAGCCATTATCGTATGGAACTCCCTTCCCTCACCAATTACTCAAGCAAACAGCAAAATTACCTTTCAAAAAAGATTAAACAAAATTTCATGGAATGGTGGGGACCATGAGGGGATTTTTTTGTTGTATTGTTTTATATCGTTGTATTTGAAATTTGTGTGACTGTCCTTCAGTGTATCATTGTACCAGGTAAACGCTGCGCTTCCCAAGAGTCACGTGTACCCATTGTCCCAAGAGGAGACGTTGGCTATGGAGACATATGTCACGGAGTCTCTGGGACAGGGGTACATTCGGCCCTCCATCTCACCCGTCTCCTCAAGTTTATTTTTTGTGAAGAAAAAGGAGGGAGGTTTGCGTCCGTGTATTGATTATAGAGGTCTAAATGCCATCACAGTGGGGTTTAGTTACCCACTACCTCTCATCGCTACGGCGGTGGAATCATTTCACGGAGCGCAGTTCTTCTCAAAAATGGATCTAAGGAGCGCATGTGTCTCTGGTATGCAAGGTGCTTGGTAGACTGCTGGAGCATGACCTATACGTCAAGGCTGAGAAGTGTGTGTTCTGCAAACGAGCCGTCTCCTTCCTGGGTTATCGCATTTCCACCTCGGGGGTGGTGATGGAGGGTGACCGCATTAAGGCCGTGCGTAATTGGCCGAATTCGACCACGGTAAAAGAGGTGCAGCGGTTTTTGGGTTTTGCCAACTACTACCGGAGGTTTATCCGGGGTTTTGGCCAGGTAGCGGCTCCCATTACCTCACTGCTGAAGGGGGGCCCGGTGCGGTTGCGGTGGTCAGCAGAGACGGACAGAGCTTTCAACAGGTTGAAGGCGCTGATCACGCATGCACCCGTGTTGGCACATCCGTACCCCTCTCTAGCATTCATAGTGGAGGTGGACGCGTCCGAGGCTGGGGTGGGTGCCGTGCTATCACAGTGCTCGGGTACGCCACCAAAACTCCGCCCCTGCACTTTTTTCTCGAGGAAGCTCAGCCCAGCGGAGTGTAACTATGATGTGGGGGACCGGGAGTTGTTAGCGGTGGTCAGGGCTCTGAAGGTGTGGAGACACTGGCTTGAGGGGGCTAAGCACCCCTTTCTCCTCTGGACCGACCACGAGAATCTAGAGTATATTAGGGCAGCTAGGAGACTGAACCCACATCAGGCAAGGTGGGCCATGTTCTTCACCCGATTCCGGTTTACGTTATCTTATAGACCGGGCTCCCAGAACGTAAAGGCGGACGCACTGTCCCGCCTTTACGACACGGAGGATTGGTCCACCGAACCTACTCCCATCCTTCCCGCCTCGAGGCTGATAGCACCAGTGGTATGGGAGGTGGATTCGGACATCGAACGGGCGTTACGGGCGGAACCCGCGCCTCCTCAGTGTCCGGCGGGGTGGAAGTACGTGCCGCTTGGTGTTCGGGACAAACTGATTCGGTGGGCTCACGTCCTACCCTCCTCGGGTCACCATGGGGTGGCGAGGACAGTGGGGAGCCTTCGGGGGAGGTATTGGTGGCCTACCTTGGCTAGGGACGTTAGGGTTTATGTCTCCTCCTGTTCGGTATGCACCCAGAGTAATGCTCCTAGGAACCTTCCTAGAGGGAAGTTACAACCCCTCCCCGTTCCACAACGGCCATGGTCTCATCTATCCGTAGATTTCCTGACCGATCTTCCCCCGTCACTACGGTTCTGGTGATTGTGGATCGGTTCTCTAAGTCCTGCCTTCTCCTCCCGTTGCCCGGTATCCCTACAGCCCTACAGACTGCGGAGGCATTATTCACCCACGTCTTCCGGCACTACGGGGTGCCGGAGGACATCGTTTCTGATCGGGGCCCCCAGTTCACGTCCCGAGTATGGAGGGCGTTCATGGAGCGTCTGGGGGTCTCGGTCAGCCTGACCTCTGGTTATCACCCCGAGAGTAATGGGCAGGTGGAGAGAGTGAACCAGGAAGTGGGAAGGTTTCTGCGGTCGTATTGCCAGGACCGGCCAGGGGAGTGGGCAAGTGTGTGTTGGGGTACCAGCCGGTCCTGGCACCATGGCATCCGAGCCAGACCGAGGCTCCTGCGGTGGAGGAATGGGTGCAGCGCTCCAAAGAGACCTGGAGGGCCGTCCAGGAATCCCAACAACAAGCTAGTGGACGGCAGAAAAGGAGGGCTGACCGCCACCGCAGTGAGGCCCCCGTGTTTGTACCAGGGGACAGGGTCTGGCTCTCGACCCGAAACCTGCCCCTCCGCTTGCCCTGCCAGAAGCTGGGGCCACAGTGTGTAGGGCCCTTCAAAGTCCTGAGGAGAATAAACGAGGTGTGTTATCGATTACAACTCCCTTCCTATTATCGTATTAACCCCTCGTTTCATGTGTCTCTCCTCAGGCCGGTGGTAGCTGGTCCCCTGCAGGACGGTGAGGTGCTGGAGGTCCCTCCTCCCCCTCTGGACATCGAGGGGTCCCCGGCCTACACGATACGGGCCATTCTGGACTTGAGACGCCGGGTGAGGGGCCTGCAGTACCTTGTGGACTGGGAGGGGTACGTTCCGGAGGAGAGGTGCTGGGTACTGGTGGACATTTTGGATCCGTCAATGTTGAGGGATTTCCATCGCCCCCATCCGGATCGCCCTGCGCCTCGTCCTCCGGGTCGACCTCGAGGCCGGTGTCGGCGCGCTGCGGGAGCGACTCCGACCGAAGGTGGCTCCCCTTCCCGTTCGGGTGGTGCTCGGCGGTCGTCGTCGCCGGCCTACTAGCTGCCACTGATTATTTTTCTCCCCCTCATGCGTTTATAGATTACACCTGTTTTGAGTTCGTTGTAATTAGTTGGGCTTTATTTGTCAGCCGGCCAGCCCGTTTCTTTGTGCGGGACTGATTATTGTAACCCTGGTGTTTGATACAGAATAACGTGTTGGTTTATGTTTGTATATAGTGCTGGACTGTTTTCGTTCCCCGTGTCTGGGGCATTTTGTTTTGAGCACCCAGTGTTTAGTGGGGTGGCCGTGGTTCACCGTGTGTGCATTAAAAGAGCACTATATTGAACTCTGTTGTCCTGCGCTTGACTTCACACTCACGACACCCAGTACCTTACAGTTCAGGTCTGTTAATTGAGAATGCATTGTCTTCGGAACATGGAAAGGAGTTGAACCATAGCGACTTATGTTTGATGGCTTGATGATTTTTAAACTTGAAAAGCCTGCAATTGGGAGCCGAAGACGTTGCCTACACTAAAATGTGTTGACTTCAGAGCTCAAAGGCTGAGCACGAATACGACAACCCTGCTGCTTCACACATAATAAGGGCCTGTTCAACTATGAAAGTAGCTAGTGTTAGAAACTGGATCAACTCCAGCTGAATTGCAGTAGACATCCTCAACTCAGAGTCAGCAATACTTACAGGTGTGATGGTGAAGAAAAACAAGTAGGTCAGTTGTGGTTGCCATACCTTAAAACCAGTTGAACTGACAGCCGTTTTGCACTGTGTCGCTGTGGTTTTAGTCATCAATCTAACAAGAGGGCAATATTGTATTAATGTTTTCCCCCCTAGAAAGCTATGGTCTGACTTTCACCTGGAATTGTTTATCTATGTCTGAGAAAAATGTTAAAACATTTCAACCTATATGATCTAGTAAACAAAAAAGTATAATAAAATGTATTCAAATATGTTATGATAAATGAATAAGCCTTTTCATACTTTCTAATATTTCCATATAGTTATAATCTGTTTTAGAAATATATACCCAAAATATTGAACCTTCTTTATACCAAACATATGACATTAGGGAGTGTCAAAATCTGTTACATTTGTGAACATCTAAATTAACATTTGGGCCATTTGAACAGTGTGTCCCTCATATAGACAAGGAGAGAAGGGCTATGTAAAAGGCTCGAATTTGCCGTTCTGCATATGCAATGTGTCTACCACCGACACAAAATTACTTCTTTACTTTAATAAGGAAGTGTGTACGTTGCATTCTTTATCGTAGAGCTATGAAAGTTATGTATTTAGATCTGCCTGTTCGAGACAAAGTCAGCGATTGCTTTGCCATGTCTGTGCTGTGAAGCAGTCAAGCAGGATTAATGTTTTTCTAAGGACCGCCCCTTTGATGTAATGTTGCAGTGAAGTGAAATAAATGGATGTAATCATGCAGCCAACCACCAGAGGGAGGCGAATAAACATTTATTCGACAGAGGACGTTGACATAGTCCTAGAAAGGTATGGATGGCTATCTTCTGACTTATAAAACATAGGGAAATCAATAAAATAAGTAATGTAAACATATACATTTAAAAAAAAAAAGTAATTCTAGTGCCGATTTTGGGGACTGTCAGCTTAAGAGTAGCTAGTGGGTCAACTCCATGCCAGGATTCTAAACGCCAGATGTTCACCATGAAAAAGCCAGACCTGCCCAGCAAGGTGGATGCATGAGGCTCACATTCCATACCAAAAATGGCCCAGCAACTACGGGCTTATAATAGGGCCACATACCTCAAGTCAGAGCTTGCCCATATGACACAAGTTACTGTGCCGACACGGAGCCATACATGTGCCACCAAACAACCAGATCTGGCCCACAGTCGTCAACTGTCTAGGTTAGGATTAAAACTGGGTGAAAGAGTAAAATGCAAAATGGTGGGAGGGGAAGGCAAGCCAAACGTTGCTTCAACACTTTGTTATCTAACCTGTTAGTAACTTTACGAATATGAAGTTAATGGGAGCTCTTAACTAAAAGAAAAGGATTTCAGCAGAGATATGAAAAGGTTGATATGAACAATGTTTTGAATAATTTATTGGACCTCTGAAATTCAGATTTAGTTGTGCAGTGCCTGTGCAGACTTTGCATTCATCTCAATGGTGTACATACAGAGAGCACTCATCGCTCACATAGCATGCACACATACTAAACAGAAATCTGGGGCTTACCTGTACAAAGAACTCATCCATAAATCAATATTTTTCCATGTCGACTGCCACATCATCCTCTTCCTCAGTCTCCTTCCCCTGAAGGTACAGAGACAAGGAAATATTAACATAGCAGAAATTAATACATTTTCAAATGTGGATATAGAAAAAGCATCTAGAACGTATCGGCGACAATCTGCAAATTGCCTGAAAAACAAATAAAAAATGTTTTATTGGCAACTTCCACATTTGACATGCCTACCAGCTAATCTTGTCAACAACAAAGCAAATAAATCTTCGCAGCCAGCAAAAAAGATGTCTGTGATGATCCAATTGATCCTCAAAAAGAAGGAAGGGGAGGGGCTCTCTCTGGGAGAATCGTGAAGAAAGGGCTATCATTATCACAGAGGCCTTGGCAGCTGGAGGTGGATGCAATGAGTCCTAAAAAGCACTAATTTTTAATTCCTCTCCTAGAGAGGATTCTTGGGAAGGTTCAGGATGTGGGCACAGGGTCATGGTTCAAAGTTCACCTCCCCTGTATGCTGTCATATCTCATTGTTTGAATTCATGGGGCATATGGAAGATTTGACGACGGTTCATTAATGCCACTGGAACAATAAAGGGAGGGGAAAGGTTACGGTTTAATTAAACAGACTAATAATGGGGACCTGGATCCATGGAGAGGGCTGCTGCTATCAAATTAAGTATGATAAATCATAAAAATACCAAAGTACGCGGAGGATAGGCTAATTGCTCTGAAGATCCCTTCTAAATTGCCCCTGATGGGAAGAATAAAATATTACTAAATATTTGGACTTTAAAAGTATGGACAAAAAACATGTTCACATAACGCCGATGGTCGATTACCGAATAGTGTTTTTGTATGACAGCTGTCCATAAATATCATAAATCTACACTGTAAGAGACAAGATCTAAACCTGATTATAAATCAGGGCCTAAATACAATTCACTCAGACAGACCCTTGTGATTGAAGTCACACGGATCAATGACGACGTTTGTATACATAGATGGGAAATGCTAATTATTGACATAAGCGCCTTTGCTGTCATACAGCTTGAATCAGTCCATACATCATTCCACCCATACAGATGTCCACTCATCTCCCATTCCCACTTACCTCAATAATGCTGTTGAGAAGCATTAGCCAGCTGCAGAATATTATCCTTCATGAACATCACCTTAAAACTAGCCTGGCATGCCAGGATTCTGATGCCTTTAATGGCATCAAGACATCAAGGCTAGTGAACGAGCAGGAAAGCAGCATAAGGTAGATCAGATTATATCATTCCAAAGGCATCCAGCAAATAGGAGCAAAACACAATTTCCAGAGAAAGGCTATTGATGCCATTGTAAACACTGCTTATCTAGAACTACCAGCATGTTGGATTTAGAATTTACTCATAAATAGTAACAAACTAATAATGCTAATTTAACTATTTGCATTAACAGAATAATTTGAGTTTGTGAGATTTTCTCAAGGTATGTATTTTATAATAAAATCTTCAAAATGTAATCATGATCTGAGTACTAGTAAGGCACATATGATTCTTTCTTCCATGAAAAAAACAATGTACAGGCCACTTGAGAGTTGACAACCAGAGAGGTATCAATTTTCATAAGGGAGGTGGAGGATGATGAATCTAATAGTCCCCATGGAAATAGTGGGTTAGTGTTCACCATGGCACACTCATCCTGCTCCTACACATGGGCTTTGGGAGGGCACAGGGAAGGCAGTCAATGGTTTGCGCCTCCATGCTGCTACACCATAGTCATTACAGCCATCAGCCCACACTGACACCACGTTATCTCCATTCGCCTACACGACCTCGACACACAAATATACACTCACAAGCAAACACCCTCCACACACACAGAGAGAGGGAGAGACAGAAAGAGGGGGCAGCAATACAGCACCCTCTGGTGAGGGAGGACATGCCTTCTCACAGCCCGCCATTCTGCCGACTCCAATACCTCCCCTCTGGTGAGGGAGGACATGCCTTCTCACAGCCCGCCATTCTGCCGACTCCAATACCTCCCCTCTGGTGAGGGAGGACATGCCTTCTCACAGCCCGCCATTCTGCCGACTCGCTCTTTAACTCCAGCTCCATCTGCATTAGCAACACACTCAGAGAGAGAGCCATCAATGCTGGCACTGGCAGATGTTACATAATATGTCAAGTGGTCAAATGGAATCTTCAACAATCACTGAAAATGTAATAGCTGACTGAAAAGTAGGCTTACGGATATTATCCAGACAACATGGAAGCATTATATTCTAACCAAGTACTGGTCATGGCCAGTCTGACCACCATAAAAGTGTACACTACAAACTGGATCATCTCATGACTTTATACTGTGGCTGTTCTACCATCTACGAGAGACCCTCAAGAAGTATCTAGAGGTTTTCAGACTGGGCAAGGCACCAATTGCCTAAACCAATGGTCATGATAAATCTCAAACAACTGATAGGACTTGTGTGGCACTATAATGTACAATCAGTGCAGTGTTTTTATGTCCACCCACGCTAGTATGCTTTTTGAGTCAAATGTCTGTGTGATGATTCGACTCCACTAAAGGGTTTTTCTCAAACCCCGTCACTAGTCAGATGCATGTAGCACATGGCCCAGGTGTTTAATAATGCATAGCCCCCTTGGCGGGCTACAGGATCTGAATACACAATACCATCTCTGCCCAAGTCCATTGGCTCCCTTTGGTCTCAAAAACAGCTAATTCAATGTGTAATGGTCATTGCCAGAATCCACGCACACAGAGCCACAGCATGTCTTCCTACACTGAACAACTCAGTACCAGCATTGTGTGAAGATGAAATTAGACTGTGCCTAATTTGGGAAGAAGTGACTGGGCAGTGCAATCATTTGGGATTAAGGTGTAGCTGGATCACACAACAGGTGGCTTGGAGCATGGATTCACCTCACAATAAGACTACTATAGATGTCAGAAAAACATCTATTGGTGACTTTGCCACATGTAGAATGCCTAATGTAAATAAATCAATGTAGTTAATATTTCAGTACCATGGATGTTAAAGGAATTTTAAATTCCTCTGTATTATTTCCCAATCAGAATTAATTACTCTGTCAATGCATTCTATGGGATCGTAAAACCCATATTATTATAAGAATGGACAGAACCCCGGTCTTAAGTCAGGTAACAGCGTTTATTTCAAGAGAGTACTGGGTACATACACATTTTACCACAGGTTATAAACTGAAAATGACGTCAGCGTTTTCTAAATGTTCTATCTCTTTCATGACACCGGTAGAGAGGCCCTATAGTTCTCGAGCCTTCCCTCCTCTCCTAAAGCCAAGGTCAGTCACTGTAAATCAGCATTCTAGACAGTCTGGAGATAGTCCTTCCCTGCCATCTGGAGATAGTTCATTCATTTGTACAAAGGAACAGACCGTCATTGTTACTAAACTCCTGACTATATTATATACAATTAGGAATGGGAGCAAGAGAGAATTCATATATGTACAGTACATAATAGCATTTGGACTAGTCAGTCCTGATTGAAATGTATACATAATTAGTCATCATTGATAAAAATTCCCTTAACAATGGACAGTGACAGAATCGCACAATTTTGAAGTTCAGCACCACAAAAGTGGACAGCGACTGCAACTATGCTTTGCAGTGAATATGAGAGAAAATATCACCATCCAGTCACACCATGGTGCTTGTCGTCCTGTAGTGTTTAACAGCCACAGCAGCATGATGTTAAATTGTGAAATGGTTTTTTTAATAGCAGTAATCTGTAGAGCCTGAAATGGATGTGAACTGAATGCAGATGTTTAACAATGACTGGGCTGTCACGTTTAGCACAGAACAGGTGTTGAGACTGCAGAGAATGACTGGGGACCGAAAGAATCACGATACTGTAGTAGGTCCGGTGGCATTACTTAAAGACAATAACATAACTTTGACATGGAATTTGCTAGGCCTTATATGTAACAAATTGGCCCATCTATAAGAATACACATTTACAGTACATCTCTTTATTCTCTGTGAAAGAATTCCTAAATGACATATGGAATGTCACTCATGTAAGGTGATTTCTAATGTGTGAGGTTAGTTGGATAGTAAGATGTGGATGGACTCAAAATGTCTAATAAACAATAGGAATATAGCCTATCTGAAAAGACAGCTACACTATATGAACAAAAGTATGTGGACAGCTACTTGTCAAACAGCATTAATATGGAGTTGGTCCCTCCTTTGCTGCAATAACAGCCTCCCTTCTTCTGGGAAGGCTTTCCACTAGATGTTAGAACATTGCTGCAGGGACTTGCTTCTACTCAGCCACAAGAGCATTAGTGAGGTCGGGCACTGATGTTGGGCGATTAGGCCTGGCTCGCAGTCTGCGTTACAATTCAACCCAAAGGTGTTTGATGAGGTTGAGGTCAGGGCACTGTGCAGGCCAGTCAAGTTCTTCCAAACTGATCTTGACAAACCATTTTTGTATGGATCTCGCTTTGTGCACAGGGGCATTGTCATGCTGAAACAGGAAAGGGCCTTCCCCAAACTGTTGCCATAAAGTTGGAAGCACATAATTGTCTAGAATATCATTGTATTCTGTAGCATTAACATTTCCCCTTCACTGGAACTAACAGTCCCAGACCGTTATTCCTCCTCCACCAAACTTTACAGTTGGCACTATGCATTGGGGCATCCACCAAACCCAGATTCGCCCGGCAGCCAGCCAGGTGGTGAAGCTTGATTAATCACTCATGAGAACGCATTTCCACTGCTCCAGAGGCAGTTTGGAACTAGGTAGTGAGTGTTGCAACCTAGGACAGACGATTGTTTTATGCACCAGCACTTGGTGGTCCCGTTCTGTGAGCTCGTTTGGCATACCACTTCACAGCTAAACCGTTGCTAGATGTTTCCATGTCACAATAAACAGCACTTACAGTTGACCAGGGCAGCTCTAACAGGGCAGAAATTTGACAAAATAACTTGTTGAAAAGGTGGCATCCTATAACGGTGCCACATTGAAAGTCACTGAGCTCTTCAGTAAGGCCATTCGACTGCCAATGTTTGTCTATGGAGATCGCATGGCTGTGTGCTCGGTTTTATACACCTGTTAGCAACGGGTGGGGTGGAAATATCCAAATCCACTCATTTGAAGGGTGTCCACATACATTATATATTCAAAAGTATGTGGAATATATAGTGTAATTTAATGTGGAAAATAAAAGCATTACATATAGTGATAGTTCATACAAAAAGTCAGAAGTCTAACTTGTTTTTCAACCACTCCACAAATTTCTTGTTAACAAACTATTGTTTTGGCAAGTCGGTTAGGACATCTACTTTGTGCATGACACAAGTCATTTTTCCAACAATTGTTTACAGACAGATTATTTCACTTATAATTCACTGTACCACAATTATAGTGGGTCAGAAGTTCACATACACTAAGTTGACTGTGCCTTTGAACAGCTTGGAAAATTCCAGAAAATGATGTCATAACTTCTGATAGGCTAATTGACATCATATGGGTCAATTGGAGGTGTACCTGTGGATGTATTTCAAGGCCTACCTTCAAACTCAGTGCCTCTGCTTGACATCATGGGAAAATCAAAATAAATCAACCAAGACCTCAGGGAAAAAAATTGTGGACCTCCACAAGTCTGGTTCATCCTTGGGAGCAATTTCCAAATGCCTGAACATATCACGTTCATCTGTACAAACAATAGTACGCAAGTATAAACACCATGGGACCACGTAGCCGTCATACCGCTCAGGAAGGAGAGGTCTTCTGTCTCCTAGAGATGAAAGTACTTTGGTGTGAAAAGTGCAAATCAATCACAGAACAACAGCAAAGGACCTTGTGAAGATGCTGGAGGAAACAGGTACAAAAGTATCTACATCCACAGTAAAACGAGTCATATATCGACATAACCTGAAAGGCCGCTCAGCAAGGAAGAAGCCACTGCTCCAAAACCACCATAAAAAAACAGACTATGGTTTGCAACGCACACGGGGACAAGATCGTACTTTTTGGAGAAATGTCCTCTGGTCTGATGAAACAAAAATAGAACTGTTTGTCCATAATGACCATCGTTATGTTTGGAGGAAAAAGGGGGAGGCTTGCAAGCCGCAGAACACCATCCCAACCGTGAAGCACGGTAGTGGCAGCATCATGTTATAGGGATGCTTTGCTGCAGGAGGGACTGATGCACTTCACAAAATAGATGGCATCATGAGGTAGGAAAATTATGTGGATATATTGAAGCAACATCTCAAGACATCAGTCTTGGTCGCAAATGGGTCTTCCAAATGGACAATGACTCCAAGCACACTTCCAAAGTGGTGGCAAAATGGCTTAAGGACAACAAGGTCAAGGTATTGGAGTGGCCATCAAAGCCCTGAGCTCAATCCTATAGAAAATGTGTGGGCAGATCTGAAAAAGTGTGTGCGAGCAAGGAGGCCTACAAACCTGACTCAGTTACACCAGCTCTGTCAGGAGGATTGGGACAAAATTCACCCAATTTATTGTGGGAAGCTTGTGGAAGGCTACCCGAAACATTTGACCAAGTTAAACAATTTAAAGGCAATGCTACCAAATACTAATTGAGTGTATGTAAACTTCTGACCCACTGGGAATGTGATGAAAGAAATAAATGCTGATAAATAATTATCTACTATTATTCTGACATTTCACATTCTTAAAATAAAGTGGTGATCTTAACTGACCTAAAACAGGGAATTTTTACTTGGATTAAATGTCAGAAATTGTGAAAAACTGAGTTTAAATGTGTTTGGCTAAAGTGTATGTAAACTTCCGACTTCAACTGTACATAGTGTTTCTATAGGGTTGAAACTAGAAGCACATTCATTCATCAATCACATTGGAAAAAGTGTTTCACGTGCGCGCTTATTAACCATTTAGTCAACTATGCTACTAATGGACAACTGGAGAGCGACACTTGTCTGGTGCCAATGTTATCACCCTTCTCTCACCCGTTGCGTTTCCATATGGAAGCGTGAAACAAGTTTTACTTTGAGACTTAACAAAACTGATACACAAATGTACAGCACATTGTTATAAAATTACTGTAAATTATAAAACATTAATAATGTAAAACATTTTGAGTTTGTTCTACTCTAAAAAATATGCTCGCCACCTCCAAAAAAAAGAACCTACCGCTCCACCCCAACCCTCAAATGTAGTAGTTAAAAATGTATTTCACTTACCAGCCTAAACTCGTGTGTACGGTCCTTCATCGTGAATTCACGACTTTCCCACCTGTTTCTCAAACACTTTACATACCAATAGGTAGATAGATGCTCCTTACCCGTATCCTACTCTTGACTGAATTATTTAAATTTAATTTTCCGATGTGATGAGGTGCGGGCTCGAGCAAGGGGTGTAATATCAATCGAGAGCGTGCGATAATCTCGAGGTACAAAATCGAATGCATTTCCTTGTCATTTAGAAATGTGTAACTACTTTACTTTTTTAAAAACTAATTTGCAGAGATTCATTTCAGGATACTCGCTTTCAGGATTAAAAGACACAAATTGCATACTACAGGCTACAATATGGCAGACAAATCTTAAATATGCCTACTTTCCAGATTAGGAAAAATAAAAACTGCATTCAAAATGACTGTTTTGGGAACAGTTAATATATGATAAGATTTATGATGGATTTTTTAAAAGTTATGTTTTATACACTAGCGCTACCAGGTGGAGGAAATGGTGGAGGCAACAGCAGTTCATGCTTGGTTTTATTCTGTGCTTCCTTGAAAATATCTCATACTAAATTACACTCATTCATCCTTTAAATTTATTGCATTGCATTTCATGGCATTAAAAATATTTTTCCCAGTATAAAAAAAGTGTACAAAAAGTGAACATATATATTTCGATAGTTATAAAAAAGGAATATACACTTATAAGTAGTTACAGTGCCTTCAGAAAGCATTCACACCCCTAGACTTTTTCCACATTTTAAAAAGTAACAAAGTGAGATTAAAACAGATTTAATAGTATTTTTTTGCAAACGCTCTACACAACATACTCTTGATTTTTCGCTCTCCCCACTGACATTGAACTTTTTTATTTAATGGAAACCCAGAGTCAATACATGCTAGAATCGCCTTTGGCAGCAAATATAGCGGTGAGTCTTTCTGGGCAAGTCTCTAAGAGTTTTGCACACCTGGATTGTACAATATTTGCACATTATTTTTTATTTTTCAAGCTCATAAACCGGTTGTTGATCATTTCTAAACAGCCATTTTTAAGTCTTTCAATAGCTTTTCAAGACAATTTAAGTCAAAACTGTAACTAGGCCACTCAGGAACATGTAATGTTGTCTTGGTAAGCAACTCCAGTGTATATTTGTCCTTGTGTTTTAGGTAATTGTCCTGCTGAAAGGTGTCTGTTGGAAAGCAGACAACCACATTTTCCTCTAGTATTTTGCCTGTGCTTAGCTCTATTCCATTTATTTAAAAAAAACTCCTTAGTCCTTGCTAATGACAAGCATACCAATAACATGATGCAGCCACCAACATGCTTGAACATATGAAGAGTGTTACTCAGTGATGTGTTGGATTTGCCCCAAACATAGCACTTTGTATTCTGGACAAAAAGTTCATTTCTCTGCCACATTTCTTGCAGTATTACTTTAGTGCCTTATTGCAAACAGGGTGCATGTTTTGGAATATTTTAAATCTGTACAGGCTTCCTTCTTTTCAGTCTGTCATTTAGGTTCGTATTGTGGTGTAACTACAATGTTGTTGATCCATCCTCAGTTAACTCCTATCACAGTCATTAAACTCTAAATGTTTTAAAGTCACCATTGGCCTTATGGTGAAATCCCTGAGCGGTTTCCTTCCTCTACGGCAACTGTGTTGGGAAGGGCGTCTGTAGCTTTGAGGTGACTGGGTGTATTGATTCACCATCCAAAGTGTAATTAATAACTGCACCATGCTCAAATGGATATTCAATGCATGCTCTTTTTTTTTACCAATCTACCAATAGGTCCACTTCTTTGCGAACTATTAGAAAACCTCCCTGGTCGTTGTGGTTGAATCTGTGCTTGAAATTCACTGCTCGACAGAGGGACCTTACAGGTATGTATGTATGTGGGGTGTACAGCAGTGGTTCCAAATCTTTTTCGGGTTACTGTACCACCAACTCAATTTTGCTCTGCCCGGAGTACCCCTGAAGTACCCCCTCATGTGCCTTTTTACCAGTAAGCCTATGGTCTCAGGTGTGTCTTCTCAAGTACGCCCTGTGGATCGGCCAAGTACCCCCAGGGGTCCTAGTACCTCTGGTTGGGAATCACTGGTGTACAGAGATGGGATAATAATTTTAAAATCATGTTAAACACTATTGTACACAGAGTGAGTCCATGCAATTTATGTAACATATTAAGCACATGTTTACTCCTGAATTTATTTAGGCTTGCCATAAAAAGGGTTGAATACTTATTGACTCAAGACATTTCAGCGTTTCATTTTTGGCATTATGGGTTATTGTTTATAGATCAGTGACACAATATCTCAATTTAATCCATTTGAAATTCAGGCTGTAACAACAGAATGTGGAAAAAGTCGAGGGGTGTGTACTTTCTGAAGGCACTTTAGCTCTAAACAAACCTGACTTTAATATTGCTTAATAGGCTTATACCTTCAATGATACATAGATAGAACCTTCCTGAACTTCACACTACACCCAGAAAATCATTACATGAGACATGCCTGGGGTTCTGTATGTTTAGGGCTATTTAATTCAGGAGAACTACCGGTATTCGACTCCCAATTTCGACCCATTCAAATTCGAACCGTTCGGCTTGGGATCATCTGACTTAGGACACTCCAACTTGGCTCTCTTATTCACCATCATTAGCCTTTGTGATCTATCCCTCCTCCAGTCACAGGTCTCCTCATAGGGACACATCCTGCACTTCCAGGCCTCCTCCACTTCCACTCCCTGGGGCACCCTCTCGCCCCTCCAGTAAGCCAGGTAGCCCCTGATATTAGTCCTAAGCTGGGCTTCCTCAAACGCTACCTCCCTGGTGCCAATGAGCTTTCCGGAGCTCTGGTGGCTATACTCCAGGCGTAGCTTGTCGATAGCATGGAGGTTAGAACAGGTAAGGACGACCAGTAGGTGGTCAAGGAGCTCTCTGAACGTGACTGCCTGGAGGCCCAGTGACTGGGTGTGGGTCTGGAGGTCTGATCCAAGGACCCGATTAGGATCCAGCTGAAGGTTGTGGAGGAGATGGTCCCTCTTCACAGAACCCTTTACCATGGAATCAAACAAGAGCTTGTACATACCCACCTGAGAGAGAGAAAGTGAGAGAGAGAGGCAGAGGTACAGGTCATAGAGAGATGGATCAAAGAGATAGATCATATAGGGGTCAGACTCCACACGGAGAAATAAAGGAGACCAGAGAGAGGGCTCAGAGGGAGGTCAAAGCCAGATAGAGGTCAGAGAACACAGATAGAGAGACCAGAGAGAGAGAGAGAGAGAGGTTACAGAGAAATGTCAGAGACCAGAAAGTGAGGGGAGGTCAGAGAGAAATATAAGAGTGTTTGACTGTCTGTAGTGTACCTGTAGAGCGTGTCCCTTGGTCTGGGCTGGGCGGGGCAGAGAGTTGTGACTGCGGGTCTTCAGTTCACTCAGGACCAGTTCCCCAGAGTCACTACGATTCAGCTCATCAACCACACCCATGAAGAACATCCCTTCCAACACACCAAACACTGGGAACTCCCGCACAAGCTGGCCTGGGACACACACATGCAACTCTGTGACAGCGGTCTCCTGTGGTAATGTTATTTTACATTTCCCTCTTCAGAGGGCTCAAGATTGGGCAGATTGTCAGGATTCAGGCATTCTGAAAAAACATTGATATGCAATGTAACCTAATCATCCCAAGCTTCATTCATCCCCCCTCCTTTCCCCTGTAACTATTCCCCAGGTTGTTGCTGTAAATGAGAATGTGTTCCGTCAACTTACCTGGTAAAATAAGGGTTCAATAAATACAAGTAATGTACCACCATACCTGTCTCTAAAGCTGAGACCATCTGTAGCATGTTGATTAGCTTCAGAGCCTCCCTGTCCTCCCTGGTGACAGCAGCCACAGTCACAACATTTGGTTTCACCTCCAGTTCTGGACACAGAGATACAAGGTCAGGACATGGGTAAAGATCATCGATAGCATAAATCCCTGTGGATGCATGTGTAGGTTACAAAATTACTAACATGAAAGTATTCTATGTGCCAATGATCTTCTCTAACTCAGCATTGGCTCATGAGGTGGGCCTAGTTTAGAATGGTTATGGTAATATAACCTTATTTTCTAATGTAGGGCACAACAGTCGTATGGGAAGAGATATGGAATCACATCATAAGCGCAACGTGCTGCTTACCTCTGGCGAGATGAATACTGGCCCCAGTTGTCACTTCTGTATTTTGCATCTCTAGCATCCTTACTTTAGGCTTAATGAACCCATAGGCCATTTTGACCTCACACCAAGACTGCTCACATAGCTGTGTAACGCTGAGGTGACGTTTAAGGAATCTCTCCATTGGGCTCTGGTTAGGGACAGACAAGGCAGTGCTCCGGTTCTTCACCCTCTCGAACAGGTGAGCGAGGTTAGGCCTGATACACACAGACACACACACACAATGCTTTGTTGCTGATCAAAAGCATAGACTGACAGGGAAAATGTTGACTGTTTTCTGGGTTGAATTGTGTATGCTTGAATGGGTTTACCATTTTTTAATAAGGTAATCGATCCTCTTCTCTGTTGTTTCAAGGGACTGACCATCATCACCAACATTCCCACCGAGAGTCGGACTGGACCGGTCAGGAGGGGCTAGAGGTGGTCACATGAAAGAGCTGTAGAAACTGCACCCTTGTGAAGTAAGAAGTGCTAAAAGGCCCAGTGCAGTAAAAATGATGTTTTGTATCATATTGTACAACAGCTGATGAAACGAACACTGTGAAAGTGTGAAAAAATGTGATGTGATAGTTGCTGGTTGAAAATACAATCTACATAGGAGCTTCTAATCAGCCTGTTAGCGTAGACGGGTGTTTCGGCTTGGCTGGTGACATCACCAGGCGATAAATTGGGTAATAGACCAATAGAGTTCCATGTGACAAGCAAAATGTATGTATTATGTATATTTTGGGGGAGGAGTTGTTGCTGTGGGTAGGGCTGTTAATGTGACCGCATTACCACCACACCAGCTGTCACGTGACGGTTTAGTCATGGTAATTAGGCTTCTCCAAGCTCTGATGCTGCTGATGGTCATTGGTAGCCTACCAAACTTATAAACTGCCTGGTACTCAGCACTCCATTGACCCTCAAATTACTCTGACATCAGCGCAAATGTCATCTAAAATCGAATCTAACACTTCATGAGTTCACATTACACAACATTTCTATAGGCAATGCAACTGCGTGAGAAAACAGAGTGAGGGCCTCTATTAAAAAGAGGATCCCATCAGCTTTCTATAGAATAGGC
The DNA here is from genome assembly GCF_045791955.1 of Oncorhynchus clarkii lewisi. Taxonomy (NCBI): domain Eukaryota; kingdom Metazoa; phylum Chordata; class Actinopteri; order Salmoniformes; family Salmonidae; genus Oncorhynchus; species Oncorhynchus clarkii. The sequence goes on from NC_092156.1 coordinate 26,968,687, forward strand.
CTACTATATTTATTTCTCAACTTTCCTAATATTAAACACACTGCTTCTCTTTACAACATGAGTACAGCATACCTGGCTGGCATGAAAATGAACCACGGGAAAAACCTCCTCCATTCGCTATTTAAGTGCAAAGACGACATGTATTTTTTTCCGCTGCCCCTGTAACGAGACAGGTGCATGATAACGGCCCATTCTAAATCAAAACAAATGTCACACATACATTACCAGTCAAATGTTTGGACATGCCTACTCATTCCAGGGTATTTAAAAAAACAACTATTTTCAACATTGTAAATAGTGAAGACATCAACATTATGAAATAACACACATGAAATCATGTAGTAAACAAATTTTTTTTTTTATATATTTGAGATTCTTCAAATTAGCCACCCTTGATGACAGCTTTGCACACTCTTGGCATTCTCTCAACCAGCTTCATGAGCACTTCACCTGGAATGCTTTTCCAACAGGCTTGAAGGGGTTCCCACATAGGCTGAGCACTGCTTTTTCTTCACTCTGCCATCAAACTCATCCCAAACCATCTCAATTGGGTTGAGGTAGGGTGATTGTGTAGGCCAGGTCATCCGATGCAGCACTCCATCATTCTTCTTCTTGGTCAAATAGCCCTTACACAGCCTGGAGGTGTGTTGGGTCATTGTCCTGTTGAGAAACAAATTAAAGTGGGACTAAGCGCAAACCAGATGGGATGGCGTATCGTTGCAGAATGCTGTGGTAGCCATGCTGATTAAGTGTGCCTTGAATTCTAAATAAATCACAGACAGTGTCACCAGCAAAGCACCCCCACACCACCTCCTCCATGCTTCACGGTGGAAACCACACATACGGAGATCATCCATTCACCTACTCTGCATCTCACAAAGACACAGCATTTCGAACCAAAAATCTCAAATTTTGACAAATCAGACCAAAGGACAGATTTTCACCAGTCTAATAATGTACATTGCTTGTTTTTCTTGGCTCAAGCAAGTCTCTTCTTCTTATTGGTGTCCTTTAGTAGTGCTTTCTTTGCAGCAATCGACCATGAAGGCCTGATTCACGCAGTCTCCTATGAACAGTTGATGTTGAGATGTGTCTGTTACTTGAACTCTGCGAGGTGCAATCTGAGGTGCAGTTAATTGCAGATTTCTGAGGCTGGTAACTCTAATGAACTTATCCACTGCAGCAGAGGTAACTCTGGGTCTTCCTTTCATGTGGCGGTCCGTATGAGAGCCAGTTTCATCAAAGCCCTTGATGGTTTTTGCGACTGCACTTGAAGAAACCTTTAAAGTTCTTGAAATGTTCCGGATTGACTGACCTTCATGTCGTAAAGTAATGATGGACTGTTGTTTCTCTTTGCTTATTTGAGCTGTTCTAGCCATAATATGGACTTGGTCTTTAACCAAATAGGGCTATCTTCTGTATACAACCCCTACCTTGTCACAACATAACTGATTGGCTCAAACGCATTGAGGAAATAAATTCCACAAATGACCTTTTAACAAGGCACACCTGTTAATTGAAATGCATTCCAGGTGACTCATGAAGCTGGTTGAAAGAATGCCAAGAGTGTGCAAAGCTGTCATCAAGGCAAAGGGTGGCTACTTTGAAGAATCTCAAATATAAAACATTGATTTATTTTAACACTTTTGGTTACTACATGAGTCCATGTGTTATTTCAAAGTTGAGTTCTTCACTATTATTCTACAATGTAGAAAATAGTAAAAATAATGAAAAACCTTTGAATGAGAAGGTGTGTTCAAACATTTGACTGATACTGTATATGATTTAGTATATGTAAAGATGAGATTAAATCAAGAATAGTGTGATGGTTGACAATATTTCGATGGCGCCAACTAAACTAACTTTTTGGGATATAAAGAATGATTTTATCTAACAAAACGACCATTCATGTTGTAGCTGGGACCCTTGGGATTGCAAACAGAGGAAGATCTTCAAAAGTAAGTGATTTATATAATTGCCATTTGTGATTTTATGAAGCCTGTGCTGGTTGAAAAATATGTTGATGTGGGGCACCGTCCTCACACAATCACATGGTATGCTTTCGCCGTAAAGCTTATAGTATCGGACAACGCAGTTAGATTAACAAGAATTTAAGCTTTTAAATGATATAATATACTTGTATGTTCATGAATGTTTAATATTATTTGAATTGTGCGCCCTCCAATTTCACCTGATGCTGTCGGCTGGTGTCCCAGCCGGCATGGAATGGAATAATTTGTCCCTGACCAAGGGGGGGGGTCAAAATCAAAAGTAACAGTCAGTATCTGGTGAGGCCACCAGCTGCATTACGTACTGCAGTGCATCTCCTCCTCATGGACTGCACCAGATTTGCTGCACCAGAGATGTTGCCCTACTCTTCCACCAAGGCACCTGCGAGGTCTTGGACATTTCTGGGGGGAATGGCCCTAGCCCTCACACTCCGATCCAACAGGTCCCAGACGTGAGATCCAGGCTCTTCGCTGGTCATGGCAGAACACTGACATTCCTGTCTTGCAGGAAATCACACACAGAACGAGCAGTATGGCTGGTGGAATTGTCATGTTGGAGGCTCATGTCAGGATCAGCCTGCAGGAAGGGTACCACATGAGGGAGGAGGATGTCTTCCCTGTAACGCACAGCGTTGAAATTGCCTGCAATGACAACAAGCTCAGTCCGATGATGCTGTGACACACCGCCCCAGACCATGACAGACCCTCCACCTCGAAATCGATCGTGCTCCAGAGTACAGGCCTCGGTATAACTGTCATTCCTTCGATGATGAATGCGAATCCGACCATCACCCCGCGACTCGTCAGTGAAGAGCACTTTTTGCCAGTCCTGTCTGGTCCAATGACGGTGGGGTTGTGCCCATAGGCAACGTTGTTGCCGGTGATGTCTGGTGACGACCTGCCTTACAACAGGCCTACAAGCCCTCAGTCCAGCCTCTCTTAGCCTATTGCGGACAGCCTGAGCACTGACGGAGGGATTGTGCGTTCCTTGTGTAACTCGGGCAGTTGTTGTTGCCATCCTGTACCTGTCCCGCAGGTAAGATGTTTGAATGTACCGATCCTGTGCAGGTGTTGTTACACATGGTCTGCCACTGCGAAGACGATCAGCTGTCCGTCCTGTCTCCCTGTAGCGCTGTCTTAGGCGTCTCACAGTACGAACATTGCAATTTATTGCCCTGGCCACATCTGCAGTCCTCGTGCCTCCTTGCAGCATGCCTAAGGCACGTTCACGTTAGTGTTTTTCAGAGTCAGTAGAAAGGCCTTTTAGTGTCCTAAGTTTTCATAACTGTGATCTTAATTGCCTACCGTCTGTAAGCTGTTAGTGTCTTAACGACCGTTCCACAGGTGCATGTTCATTAATTGTTTAAGGTTCATTGAACAAGCATGGGAAACAGTGTTTAAACCTTTTACAATGAAGATCTGTGAAGGTACTTGGATTTTCACGAATTATCTTTGAATGACAGGGTCCTGAAAAATGGTTGTTTCATTTTTTGCTGAGTTTACATGTGGACAGTTCTTACATTATGCGCCTCGGAAATGGACAACGACGCACGTCCTTGCGTCCCTGATGTGTTGGTCTTCATTTGTAGCCTGTGAGAAAGACCCGATCACGTGAGTGAGAGGTGCGTCGGCACACAGCCGGGAGAAGGGAATAATAATTATTATATTTAGCCCAAGGGCACAATGGCCACAAAAGGAATGGATTTTTTTAGGGGGCATTATGGCCACACAAAGGGGATGCAGCAGGGAAAATTGAGGCAATATAAAGTTCTTGTCAAATTGTGAATGGGAGACTGGTGAAATTTGTACAGCGTGCGCAAAAAAACTAAGCAAAGCTCATGTCTTTCATGCCTTTCTTTTTAAAAATCATCATTAGTCACATCATGCAGCCTTAGAATGTATGAAAAATCTAAACATATTGCCCAACATTTGTATCACAACTGAAGTTACATAAATCATTCTAAATTAAGCATATAAGATCAAATACAACAGGCAATATAGGCCAACACATATGCTTCTGTTCTTCACTGCACCAATTCCAATTCCATTTGAACAAAGTAAATATTTTCTATTGAACAATAAGAAACACACATGGTACACTGCGGTCTTGTGATGGTGGAACAGCTCAACCTAACGCACCAGTAATCCCTATCATCAGCACCTATTACAGTATCATTAACCTTTCACCTCTATATTCTTAGGTTAAGCAGCTTTCATTAGCACACCTGGATCCAGCAAGAAAGGAAGTGGAAACTGTGAGAGCCAGAAATCTTGCTTGTTTGTAGGTGACCAAATACTTATTTTCCACCATAATTTGCAAATAAATTTATAAAAAATCCTACAATGTGATTTTCTGGATTTTTTTTTCTCATTTTGTCTGTCATAGTTGAAGTGTACCTATAATGAAAATGACAAGCCTCTCCTCTTTTTAAGTTTGAGAACTTGCACAATTGGTGGCTGACTAAATACTTTTTCCCCCCACTGTATGGACTTTCAAATGAACAAGGGAGAGGTTAAACGTAGGCCAAGTCTGGCATAAGCTTATTCCCCACACTCCACAATAACTCAGTTGCAGTGGTTTTAGGAAGTCTGCATATAGGCTATTCCCGCCATAGTCATTATACCCTAATGTAGGCCTACTAGCCAAATAAAGTGCAGAACATGCATGCAACTCATCATTCCAACATAGGAAAATTAAATTCATCCATTCAATTCAGTATGCCATCCATTCTGTAATTCATCTGAGTTGCAATAGGAACTAAATCAAAGAGAATAGAAATCCATGTGTGTATTCAAAATGATCTTAATTCAAGTTCTTTAGCCTATAACTTTAATAATTCAATGTTTAATTTAGGCCTATGCAAATAAAAAAGATAACCTAAATTGTAATGCCTACAAGTTGAGGGCCTATCATTTTGGGTCCTGGTGTCTTGTGGAATAATTTTAGAACTCTATTTGTGTTTATAGACCTCCCCTTAAATATAGCCTCTAAATACATTTTTAACAAAATAGTTGAAAAAGCACATGCAGTGGCTGATAGGGAAAACAAATCTGGCAATAAGAATAGGCTATAGATAGTTGACCATTTGGGAACCCTTGGCTATTTAGCTCAGGACAGGTTATAGCCAAGATTAAATTAAAATAAATGTTTGTCTCATTTATTGATATGGATATAGCCTCTGTGATGGGGTTGTGCAACGCAAATGGCAATAACAAGCCTACATCCAGAATGGAATTCTCAAATTCAACAGTCAAAATGCCTAATATAAGGCCTACAGTCTGTGTTCCCAAATACTGGAAAATGTATGATTCATTAGGCTACACAATTACAAAAGTAGCCCCACGCAGCTTTAAAAATATATTCTAAAATTGTATGGACATTAAATAACAGCATGGCATATTTAGATATTTGAATAAGCCTAAATAATTTACTTTCCATTTTGCAGCTCAGGGGGGTCTTTCAAGACAAGGCTCTTCTGTGTCTTTATAGTATTATTCTCACACAAGTCATTTGCTTAAGGCCCAAGCCTACACTACGCCGTCTACTGGTAAAATGTTGTTATGAATTGACGTTCTAAAACAAGCTATAGACTTATTTTGGAAATGAAACCGGAAGCTGCAAAGCAAATAACATCTGGCCTAGAGTTGTTTGATTGACTAGCTAACTTCAACTTGCTACATTCGGTTCTTGTCCTTTGCAGATGCCACATTCTTGACAAAGGTTTGTACATATATTTAAAAAATAACAGAGTAAAGGGAGATGTAAAGTAAGAATTTAACGTGTAAATGTTCAAGTAGTGGTTAGAGCATTGGACTAGTAACCAAAAGGTTGCAAGATTGAATCCCCAAGCTGACAAGGTAAAAATCTGTCGTTCTGCCCCTGAACAAGGCAGTTAACCCACTGTTCTTAGGCCGTCATTGAAAATAATAATTTGTTCTTAACTGACTTGCCTAGTTCTAGGTAATTTTTTTAATAATTCATAGTCGTATAACATACGTTTACAGATCTAATTTAATGGTTGTGTTTCACACATTGCTTGTTTTATGATCCTGACAATTAACATATGGATTTTCTTACGATCCTAACGATATGTAAGTTCAACCTTATGGCAGCTATCTGGCTCCATAGTCGGGCTCTTTAACAAAACTTCCCCATGCAGAAAACGCCTTGGTCCAATGACTTATGTGTAATGGAACTGAGAACCATGATCAAGGGTTACTCACCGAGATGCTCTGACTGTACATCGAGTAATTCTGCATCACTTATGTCACCCCAGTCGTCCGATGGTTCCGTTGACGTTATATTGGAATTCATTGCAAAATGATTCCTGTAAAGGCGACCGCATGCGTCCTCATCCAAATATTCGTCTTCTTCTTCGGTGGGGTTTATCAGCGGTTAGCATCCAACGTAATGGTGCATTACCTCCACTTACTGTACTGGAGTGTGGACCAGAGACAGGGAGAAACTAAACCCTACCTGCCAGCACCACTTCCGTAGCTTTCCAGCACCGTTGCTGGCAGGTAGGGTTTATATATACAATTCTACTCAATATACTATTTAAACGGATGTCCTGTATCCCCCTCATACTAGAACGCAGTCTTGCTCTGTCCCTCTCGCACTGTAGCAATACATGCGCAACGGTTTCAGTTTCCTGGTAATATTAAAGTGTGATTATCATATTTAAGGTCTTATTAGCCTAGCCTCCTCTCCTGTCCCTTCATGTCGTCCTCCCTGACTTTCCTCAGTACTTCAAATAAATGCCTCCCCTTAGAATCTCTATTCCACTGTTCCTGCCATCTCTGAACCATCACTGTCCATATCAGGCTTTTTGCCTATGACGACATTTTGTGACCATTTTGTGACGTTTTTGTTCGTTTCGGACTTCGTCGGTGATTGGTCAACAGTAGGGACTCTTCAAAAAAGTCTGTTGTCATTCAACGGGAATCAAGTCGATTTCATGCAATTTCTTTAATTGACAAATACTGCACCAAACATTAGTTAGATGTAAAATTTCGAGACTAAGATCTCCTCTGCAAAAAACGTCAATTTGTGACAGATTTATTGAGTTATATTAATTTTGTCTATTTTCAGTACTTATATACTTATTTTTTAATAGTTTTTCAAGTAAATGTATTTTATGGGAGTACGTGAGCACACTCGCTCGGTTTGGCGAGCTGAGTTCAAGTACGCAATCATTAGCCAGAACGGTCTCCTGAGATAGCAGACCCATGTTTGGAAAGTCTTCCTATGGATATTTTGTATCAAATTCCCCCTGAAACAAATGTTGCGTATTACCATGACGTAATGCACTGCTGCTCAAACTGTTTGTTATATTTGATTGGCCACTTCCGTAGCTTTCCAAATACCGGCCTGTTGCAGAGTAACCAGAAATGTTGTTCTTTGCTCCTTGCAAACATGGCGGAGGTCAGTCTGAGAATTGGTAATGGAGCATACAGAATTATTTTTAAAAAATCATATAAACAGTCGCATCTGGGGATTGAGGGCAACCAAGCTTGCTGACAGAATCTCAGTCTGGCGAAGCTCAAAATGACCTAACGCTTCGAACATACTGACAGTGTTTTGCATTTAATAAACCAGCGTTACATTAATTTCCAATGAAACGCTGAGTTTGCCTTGCAGAGGCAGGTGCTGTGTGTTCGGTGTGGTGCATACTTGGATTTATCGAATGTATGCGTCATCCTGTATGCGTAGACGGCTTGACAGTACTGCATACTATTTTGCGAAAAACACTCTCGGTGTGTTAAAGCGTCATTGTGCACAATCGTATGCATCATCTGGATATGTATACAACAAAAGCTTAACATTCACCTTCTGCTACCATTTCTGTCAAGTCGTCTATGCATAGTTTGAGGCATACTTTAGATAAATCCAACCTATGCACCACACCTAACACGCTGCAAGGCGCTTCATTGGAAATTAATGTAATTCTGGTGTACCAAAATGCAATGATGCTCTAGGTGTGATCGAAGCGTAATGAGCGTTTAGAAACTGAGAACTCAAGGTCCCTCAGCAGACTCACCGACAGTGGATTTGATGTTGTATTTTGCCATAACTTTATCCAAATGCGATGAGGGGGAATTACAGTTTGGATCTGTGTGGATGAATAACTTGTCTGACAGTGAGGATATAAAACCACTCAATAAACACGGCTTCCAGGTGGTTTTGATATAAGTTCACCTCACTGACCCACAGGTCCATGTTATTGCCTCAAGCTGGAGAAGAAACAGTCTTGTGGCTGCCACCACAACCCAAACCAGGCGCAAGCAGAAAATATCTCTGCACAGTGAGATTTTCCAAAAGACAGTCAAGCCTTATTTTGCAACTGTTGAGGCATTATGATTGAGGCATTACTTACAAGCTCCTCATCTCAGCCAATGAGGGAGGCACGCCAATCTTCCGCCTTGGGGATTGACAGCAAGAATATCTTCGGCAACTTCATCAAACCCCAGCTCCTGAGAGAGGAGGAGCTGCGTATCAGAAAGGAGGAGATAAGGAAGGAAGAGGCCATCAATGACCTCCACGAACCGGTGCCCCCTGCACATGGACTCTGTACCGGTAGCCCCTGTATATAGCCTCACTATTGTTATTTTACTGCTGCTTTTTAAATATTTGTTACTTATATTTTCTATTTTTTACTTAACTTTTTTTTCCTAACTTAGAGCATTGTCGGTTAAGGGCTTGTGATCGGCGCATGTGACAAATACATTTTTATTTGGGCAAGATGATGGAGATGGCTGTTGGTCATCATGGCAGTGTCTATTCTGATCAACTTGAAACGGGTAGGAAATGGATTTATCAAAATGACACTAAAGAGGCATAGGAGGGCATTCTATTAACCCAACATTTAGGATTCATATGGGAAGACTGAATGCAATGATATGGGATGATTGTGACCTTAACACACCTGTTGATTGGTTTCCACTTCCTTTCTTGCTGGATCCAGGTGTGCTAATGAAAGCTGCTTAACCTAAGAATATAGAGGTGAAAGGTTAATGATACTGTAATAGGTGCTGATGATAGGGATTACTGGTGCATTAGGTTGAGCTGTTCCACCATCACAAGACCGCAGTGTACCATGTGTGTTTCTTATTGTTCAATAGAAAATATTAATTTTGTTCAAATGGAAATGTTCTAATGTAGGAATTGGTGCAGTGAAGAACAGAAGCGTACGTGTTGGCCTATATTGCAGTAAAAAAATAAGTTTTATTCAATCACGTTTATTTAAAAAAAACTCTGTTGTTTTGGCGCACTGCTTTGCTTTATCTTGGCCAGGTCGCAGTTGTAAATGAGAACTTGTTCTCAACTGGCCTACCTGGTTAAATAAAGGTGAATTTTTTTTTTTGTAACACGGCAACATTTACAGTTGAAGTTGGAAGTTTACATACACCTTAGCCAAATACATTTAAACTCAGTTTTTCACAATTCGTGACATTTAACCCTAGTAAAAATCCCCTGTCTTAGGTCAGTTAGGATCACCACTTTATTTTAAGAATGTGAAATGTCAGAATAATAGTTGAGAGAATTATTTTTTTCAGCTTTTATTTCTTTCATCACATTCCCCAGTGGGTCAGAAGGTTACATACACTCAATTAGTATTTGGTAGCATTGCCTTTAAATGGTTTAACTTAGGAAAAATGTTTCGGGTAGCCTTCCACAAGCATCCAACAATAAGTTGGGTGATTTTTGGCCCATTCCTCCTGACAGAGCTGGTGTAACTGAGTCAGGTTTGTAGGCCTCCTTGCTCGCACAAGCTTTTTCAGTTCTGCCCACAAATTTTCTATAGGATTGAGGTCAGGGCTTTGTGATGGCCACTCCAATACCTTGACTTTGTTGTCCTTAAGCCATCTTGCCACAACTGGAAGTATGCTTGCGGTCATTGTCCATTTGGAAGACCCATTTGCGACCAAGCTTTAACTTCCTGACTGATGTCTTGATATTGCTTCAATATATCCATATAATTGTACTTCCTCATGATGCAATCTATTTTGTGAAGTGCACCAGTCCCTCCTGCAGCAAAGCACCCCCACAACATGATGCTGCCACCCCCGTGCTTCACGGTTGGGATGGTGTTCATCAGCTTGCAAGTCCCCCCTTTTTCCTCCAAACATGACAATGGTCATAATGGCCAAACAGTTCTATTTTTGTTTCATCAGACCAGAAGACATTTCTCAAAAAAGTAGTCTGGCTTTTTTATGGCGGTTTTGGAGCAGTGGCTTCTTCCTTGCTGAGCGGCCTTTCAGGTTATGTCGATATAGGACTCGTTTTACTGTGGATATAGATACTTTTGTACCTGTTTTCTCCAGCATCTTCACAAGGTCCTTTGCTGTTGTTCTGGGATTGATTTGCACTTTTCACACCAAAGTATGTTCATCTCTAGGAGACAGAACGCGTCTCCTTCCTGAGCGGTATGATGGCTGCGTGGTCCCATGGTGTTTATACTTGCGTACTATTGTTTGCACAGATGAACGTGGTACCTTCAGGCGTTTGGAAATTGCTCCCAAGAATGAACCAGACTTGTGGAGGTCTACAATTTTTTTTCCTGAGGTCTTGGCTGATTTCTTTTGATTTTCCCATGATGTCAAGCGAAGTGGCACTGAGTTTGAAGGTAGGCCTTGAAATACATCCACAGGTACACCACTCCAATTGACTCAAATGATGTCAATTAGCCTATCAGAAGCTTCTAAAGCCATGACATAATTTTCTGGAATTTTCCAAGCTGTTTAAAAGCACAGTCAACTTAGTGCATGTAAACTTCTGACCCACTGGAATTGTGATACAGTGAATAATCAGTGAAATAATCTGTCTGTAAGCCATTGTTGGAAAAATGACTTGTGTCATGCACAAAGTAGATGTCCTAACCGACTTGCCAAAACGAGTTTTAATAATTCCAACCTAAGTGCATGTAAACTGACAACTTCAACTGTATATGTGGCCAATCAACTCTCTATTCCCAGTCATGTGAAATCCATAGATTAGGGCCTAATGAATTCATGAAATGAACTGTATGTAGTGGAAAATACATTGATGTATAAGGTATCATATTCGTAGCCTGTTTTAGCCTACTGACATAAGATATATTGAACAAATATGGTCTGCGGTTTTCACTTTTTGGTTCATTATGCAAATCTGCAGCATACAGAGCATTTGGTACTACTTGAATGTTATGTCATAACGCCTACATACACGTGTGATATAATGTCCTGACATTACAAGTAAAGCTTACCTTGAGGACAAAGGTGTTGTCCGTATCTGGCATTTCCAGGGGCATGGTGGTCCGGACCTCCACAACAGCTGTCAGAGGAACTCACTTTGGGCTTGGATGACTGGGCCAGAGAGAGGACAGAGGAGACACCAGAGATACCGCAAACAACACTGACAAAAGATATCTAATTTTCAGTGTCAGATTGTATCAGGTCAGCAATACAGGAGCACAATGTAATTCTATAGCGTTGAATACATTTAAAAAATACAGGTATGTGATTTTTTCTACCAAATCCATGTAAAACACAGGAAGTGACCATGAGACCCACCTTGGGCGGCACATAGATTTCCAGGAGAAAGCCCCCCTCCCCCTCAGTAGCGGCCCCTCCTCCTCCTGAGCAGCAGACGACACTTCTGCCACTGAGTGCTGCAGCCCATGCTATGCGAGTCGCCTCCACCATATAGCGCAGGGCCCCTTCCCTCTGCACCTTGGCTGGCGGGGCCCTGAGGGTGGCAGAGCGGGGCCGTCGGGGCAGGCACAGCAGATGGGGGCTCCAGTGGCCCCCTGTGTCCCCTTTGAGCCTGCAGTGGGGTTCTGGGGAGGCCCCCCGGCACCTCTGGAGCATTTCCCGGACCCCGAAACCACCATACACAGGCTGATGTTACGCAGGGAGAAACCCTTCCTTAAGTTGGCCCTGGGGAGGCCCTCAGACAGGTCCTCTGTGCTGCAGGACTGGCCCAGAGTCAGATTGGAGTGGCCCCTGGGTTTGGGCTGTTGTTGGGGGCTGGGATTCTGCTTCAATGGGCTGCCCTCCATCAGAGACCAGGGAAAGGTTGGAGGGCCTAGTAGATCAGATTAATATGTAGGTAGTAGGCAGATCTAATGGCCCCCTCCCACCAGGACAGCAGTCTTCTTCTGGTTTAGCTTGGCACATTCCAAAAGCACTCCCAATAATCCTGAGTACAGAACTGAGAAACAGAGAGAGTTGCTCCTCACACAATCCTGCTTCAAGTCCTCATTAGTGCATTCGGCTGGTGAAATCTGTGGATAGAGAAGGTCAGAAGAGATGAGGGAGCTGAGTTGTATTTGAGGCTACCCTCATTATTTCATAGTGGATACTCTGGTGTGCCGTTATGGAAACAACTCCAGTTTACATCCCTTCCTACCTGATTTGATGGCCTATACTAAAAACATGAGACAGGGAGTTCATGTCACATGTGGGAGACTAACATGATACTCATTAATGCCCTACAAGAGACTAATCAATACAAGACGCTGTACAGGTCCGATATCACTTTCAATTAATAGGTTTTTGTTCAATTTTAAAGTCTGCCATTTTGGGAGAAGCAAATTGCAAGAACACCTTATCTGGTTCCTCCAATGAGCATTTATCTTTGAACAGAGAAAAAACAAAACGATAGGAAAGGCGATAGGAGGTCCAAGTAGGAGGGAGGCCAAAGCAGGACTACTGCTTAACCCTGCGGTTATACTAGCATGTGAGAACTGACTTTCTCCAGAAAGAAAATGACCTCTTTGCTATTTCACATTGTATTCGATGGAAGTCCAAGTCTGAAATTGTACGCATGCTGTGTTCCCTTGTCTGCAGCCTAGCAGATAAGGTTCCAAAATGTGACAGGGCTCAGAAGAATTTTCCTGAGGTTTCTCTCAGGCACAATGGCAGACGGTTATCACCTAGCACTGAATAGCCCTCCTTTGAAATGGGGGCTTAGAAGGAGAGAAAGACCGATATCACTTTATCTTAAAACGATACATAAATATTAAAGAAGAGGTCCAATTGATGTTATCAGTGCCGGGGCTAGACGATCAACCTGGGTAGCTGATCACCTCACAGTGAATCAACGTCACTAATGATTGCACTTTTACGCCCAGCATAGGGAGATTTCAACCTAATTATCTTATAATGACTGTGCCTGTCATGACAAGTTTGTTATTCTTTTTGTGAAAAAAGTGACAAATGCAAGTGAAGGGCCCTATAATTCCCCACTGTTACTTCCATCCTTGCACAAAACGACAGCTACCACTGGATGTCCATTAGCAGTTTTATTGTCATCCTGGCAGAGGTACAGTAATTCACAGGATATGTGTGGTGTCACTGCAGTATGATGAGTCTGGAGATTTCCCTGTTTTTCAAGGACAAAGGATGCTTTTGAATAGGAGGTAGAGCTGCAGTCTGACATTTTATGTCATTTAAATGTATGATTTAAAATCAAATTTACCGTTTTTGATTGGGTTCATTCCCCCAACACATAGCCCAGTGGCTGATTGGACACTGCTTCAGTAGCTACATCTCTTCATTAACTGAAACTTGAAAACATCTGTAGAGACAGCTGGATGTGTGTGTGTGCCATATTGTTACAGCAAACATCTGTCATTATGAGCCTGAGGTATGAGTTGGGTTTTATCTGCTTCTATGCAGTGGTGGAAAAAGTACCCAATTGTCATAGAGTAAGATCAAAGGAATTAAGGATGACCAGGGACGTCCTATTGAGAAGTGGGTGAATGGGACCATTTTCTTGTCCTGCTTAACATTCAAAGTGTAACGAGTACTTTTGGAAAATGCATGGAGTAAAAAGAGCATTATTTTCTTTAGGAATGCAGTGAAGTAAAAGTTTAAAAATAAATAGTAAAGTACAGATACTTTAAAAAACTACTTAAGAAGCACTTTAAGTAAAAAATTATTACTTTACACCACTGCTTCTATGCTGGTTTCTACAGTGAATTTAGAAAGTATTTAGACCCCTTCACTTTTCCACATTACAGCCTTATTCTAAAATTGATTAAATAGATGAGGGGAAAAAAACTACACACAATGACCCACAATGACAGAGCAAAAACGCATTTTTTAATTTAAAAAAAAAGTTTATTACAAAAACTGAAATATCACATTTACATAAGTATTCAGACCCTTTACTCAGTACTTTGTTGAAACACCTATGGCAGCGATTACAGCCTCAAATCTTTTTGGGTATGACGCTACAAGCTTGGCACACCTTTACTTGGGGAGTTTCTCCCATTTTTCTCTGCAGATCCTCTCAACCTCTGTCAGGTTGGATGGGGAGCGTCGCTGCACAGCTATTTCCAGGTCTCTCCAGAGATGTTGGATTGGGTTCAAGTCCGTTCTCTGGCTGGGCCACTCCAGGACATTCAAAGACATGTCCCGAAGCCACTCCTGCGTTTTCCTGGCTGTGTACTTATTGTCCTGTTGGAAGGTGAACCATGAACCCAGTCTGAGGTCCTGAGTGCTCTGGAGCAGGTTTTCATCAAGGATCTCTGTACTTGGCTCTGTTCATCTTTCTCTCGATCCTGACTAGTCCCCCAGTCCCTGCCACTGAAAAATATCCTCACAGCACGATGTTGCCACCATCATGCTTCACCGTAGCAATGCTGCCAGACTTCCTCAAGGTGTAATGCTTGGCATTCAGGCAAAATCTTGGTTTCTTCAGACCAGAGAAACTTTTTTCTCATAGTCCGACAGTCCTTTAGTTGGCTTTTGGCAAACTCCAAGCGGGCTGACATGTGCATGTTACTGAGGAGTGGCTTCTGTCTGGAAATTCTACCATAAAGGCCTGATTGGTTGTGTGTTGCAGAGATGGTTGTCCTTCTGGAAAGTTCTCCCAACTCCACAGAGTAAATCTGGAGCTCTGTTCTTAGTCACCTCCCTAACCAAGGCCCTTCTCCCCCAGTTTGGCCTGGTGGCCAGCTCTAGGAAGAGTCTTGGTGGTTCCAAAATGGTTGTACGTAAGTCCGACCCTCGACCTGGATGGAAGCAGTCCTGCTGCATCCATCAGCTCCAAGGTCCACAATGAGAACCACTTGATCCACAGTAAGTTCCTTTCCATCCTTCTTCCACTTCTGTCTTTCCTGTAGACTAGGAAGGCAGTGGTGAATGAACTGGGATCAAAAGTGATAGGCAAGGACTTGGCTACGCCTCCATCTGCATTTCCATATTATGTTACTTGAGTCATACAAGGCCTGAGGAAGCGATGTGTCCCATGAGTAGGAGGCACGGTGTGACTGGATCTGGGTCTGCTACATCAGAGGAGATGTATCCAAGGGGTTTTGCGTTCAAGATTCACTCCACTTCGGTAAGTACAGTGAAGAGCAGGGTTTCAATAACGGTCTGTTCCTTGAGTATGACCTTGAGAACAGTCTTCACTGATTTAATCTCTCTTTCACGTCTCACCAAAGTGAGGAGCACTTGGTGGGTTGAACTGGAAAGTTATCCTCTATTCGGCCAACTATTATTTCAGGTGGGTGGCCATCGCTTTGAATGGCCTCTCGTATTTTCCGGTCTCTTCCAACGAAGTTTGTCCTATTGTCTGAAAGGAACTCGGAAGGCTTGCCTCAACATGAAATTAAGCATATTCGAGACATCAAGGAGGCATTGGCATCCAGTCTCTCCAGGAGGGCCAGGTGGATGCAGCAGCTGGTCTTTTCATTGCAATGTCCACTTTTTATGTTGAAACAAACCCCTTCAGTAGAGTAGAAGGGTGGATTGTACAGTCATACATGAGCAGGAGGTAGATCTGCCATGTTAGGGACTACAGGTTTGGCATTGTAAACATGTGCTGGGACTTCCGGATGGCCTCCCTTCCCCGCAGAGTCCAGTATCTGCGATGTAGTTCTGCCAGAACCCTCTCTGGGCCGGAATGGAGGAGAGTCTCGTTGAAATCTTGATCAGTGGATGATGCGGAGCATAGGATCCATCTCCAGGTGCTCTGCGCAGTCTACCGCCAACACTAAGGAGTCCTGAATACTTATCACACTCAGGAGACAAGGGACCCAGACAACTTTTAGAGGGTATAGCGTGATTTTAAGAGGGCCCTGATCTCTTCGGGAAACAATTCCATCTGAGCTTTCTTCAGGAAGGAGGTTCTCTGAAGCTATGTAGTCTGCTGCTTCGCTGGGTGAACTGGAGAGTGGATCGGCCACCCTGTGTAGGGATCTAGTATCTTTCTATGTCTCGAACTTGTTGATATCAGGGACTGGAACTGACAGACACATGTTTAGTTCGATGTCGTCAGGCTTTGGGTCAGCAGAAGGCATTGAAGGCCACTGATCGTCTGAGTGTTGGAGGAACTCAGGGCCTTGGTGCCATTGATGCAGTTGGGACAGCTCTTTCAAGGTCTTCCCCCCCAGTGATGTAATCCGCCTAGTTGTTAGATGTATCCACATACCTCCAGTTGGCTACATCCGTAACGTTCTGAATCTCTGCAACATAAGTTCCTACGAAGACCTTGTATCTACAAGGTTCTGACTTGAACCAATGAAGGACTGTGGTGGAATCGGACCAGAGGATGACTTGTTCGATGGGCAGGGTGAGTTCTGCTTGGAGGACGCTGGCTAGCTGTGCTCCAGTGAGTGCAGCACTCAGCTCCAGGCGTGGCATTAACAGTTGCTTCTTTGACGTGACACGAGACCTGGCCAGAACGAAGGAGATCTGTACCTGCTTTAGGTCATCCTTCTTCTGGCTCTGCCGCATGTAGGCAACAGTGGCATTAAATATGCTATCTAAGGCGCATTACAGAATATGTTGGTCCTTGGTCAACTTAACATGTTGCTGCAGAGCGTAGATGGTGCAACAGGGACTACAAGTTGTGCCAAATGCTAGATGCTTGGTTCTTCAGTTCTCTGCATGTTCCGCCAGGTGAAGCGTAGCACAGGTGTCAGCTGGTAAGAGGCGGATCTGGTGAAACATGCCTTTTGATGTCACCATTCATAGCTACGGCATGTTAATGGAATCTGAGGAGGACACCGAGCAGGGATGGTCCCAAGGTGGGTCTAGGGAGAAGGTCATTGAGCAACTGTCCTTTATGCTGGAATGAACAGTTTGACAGGATTCTGTCCTTTCCATTGTGATGGAAATATGGTGGGGTATCGGGGGCCTGGTCTCCAGGGCCTGGTCTCCATTGTGAACTTTCACAACCTTCAACACTACTTTCGGCAATCGTTTGGGTCTATACAGGTACACCTTGGTCGTAGCGACACTCATGAGAATGCTCTTCTGGTTTTCCTGTATGGCGTTGTGAAGGATCATTAGGTGCTGCTCTTTACATGTCTGAGGGTGCAAAGCATCAGCTTTGTGGGATCGTTCGCACTTTCAACACTGTTGTCCATCCTTTCTACAGTTGAAGATCTGTCCTGTGTTCAGCTTATTGAACTCTTCATAAGAGTTGAAAGTGTTCTTTATTGTCACAGTGGGGTCAGTATGGCTTGGGTTTGGGATTTTTTGGGGGATTGAGCAGGCTCCTTGGCATTCACTGAAGAGGATTGGAGCAGATCGTGGAGGTATGGTGGTCTTTCTTGAATGGCTTAGGCATATCACATTGATAGAGTGCTGTGGCTCTGCTCGATAGGAGCTTAGCCTGGGACTTCTTCTGCAAACAGGCTGCCAAGTCATGTAGGGTGTATGTCTGGTCCGTGCCAGTCCTGAGGATGCCGCGGTCAAAACAGTACCCAATGAATTCATCCTGGTAGCTCTGTGGCATCTCTCTCAAGAGCACATCTGCGCTTGTAGCCGTTCTGCCCATCAAAAGGTCCTAGGCATTTCTACCAGTGAATGTATAGACATTGCAAATTATGTAGAAGGCTTCTGCATCTCCAAACCTGACGGCGGGGGGAGTTCAGGATGGTGGCTAGCTCACACTGGACGAGTTGGCGGGGCTGACCGTACTTGTTCTGCGGGGCTTGTAAGGCCTCGGGTCATGCATATAGGCCTTAGCAAGCTGGACTGCACTCAGTAGTTTCAGGTGGGCCAGGTGCACTTGATACTTACACTGCTCTTTGAGGTGTCTGTGACTGCTCATCGGGTTGTCTAGGGCCATCCGCTGGAGCAGGGTGCGGGGCTGCGGGTGCTGGAGCAGGGTCGCGGGTGCTGGAGCAGTGGGCGGGGCTGCGGGTGCTGGAGCAGGGTCTCGGGTGCTGGAGCAGGGTGCAGGGCCGCGGGTGCTGGAGCAGGGTACAGGGCTGCAGGTGCTGGAGCAGGACCGCGGGTGCTGGAGCAGGGGGCGGAACCACACAAGTGGATCGAGGTTACCAGGACTGGCACTCGTTATCTGATCACAGGAGGCTGCTGAGGGGAGGACGGCTCATATTAATGGTTGGAACGGAGTAAATGGAATAGCATCAAACACATGGAAACCATGTGTTTGATGTATTTTATACCATTCCACTGATTCTGCTCCAGCCATTACCACGAGCCCGTCCTCCCCAGTTAAGGTGACATCAACCTCCTGTGTATCTGATATATTTTGCACACACAATCATTTACAATACATTTTCACAAAACTTTTTCAAAATTGTACCCAATGTCTTAAACTAAAAAAAAAATCTATAAAAATAAGTGGCAACAGGGAGTAGGCATGCTGCTGGCTTGACGCTGAAAAAAAGCATCTTGCCTCCGACTGGCAGCTGTAGTGTTGCCGGTCGGGAGTAGGGTGGGTGAAGGGTAGGTGAAGGGTGGGTGAAGGGTAGGTGAAGGGTGGGTGAAGGGTAGGTGAAGGGTGGGTGAAGGGCGAGTGGTGGGAGGAAAACGGCATGTGAATAGCAGGAGCATGGCTGCCGCTTGAAATGAGGCCAATGGGCAAAAAATATGTTACACGGCGCTAGATCACTCTGGAGGGATGCTGGCCTCCTGAGAGCTCATCACAAACTGGGTACATTTACAGCCATCACTTACAGAAGGAGACAGTGAGAACTGCCGGGTCCTAACTACAATATGAGTGAAAATTGGAATTGGGACCTAGGAAAGAGGCAACATACATACGGAAATAAATATATACATATATAACGGTTTCTACCTTTTCAGAATTTTAAAAAGCACAAACACTCCAGCGATCAAGTCCAAAGCAGATTCTCTTACCAGGTGTTATTATTTCCGCCCCAAAATTCAAAGATCACAGCAACCATTGGTGCACATTCCAGACACTGTCTCTGACCTGAGTTCAGTTGGCATGTTACAAATAAAGATACCACACAGCTTACTGAATATGTACTCATAGGACCTCCAGACAAAAATAGAAGAATTGTTATTCAAACTAATAAGCTAATTACATTTTCACTTCACAGCAGGTGTGTGTGTATTCTGGGAAGCAGAGGTGACGCTATTAATCTTGGCAACAGAAAAGAAGAGGATTGTCATGTTATAATTCAATTTGAAGAATTTGAACATCAATACAATATACCGTATATCCACCTCAGAAAAACCCTGGTGCAACAAACAGAATAGAAAATGATTGTCATGTTGGAATTTAATTGGAACTCTTTGAACATAAGAAACCAAAATCTGCACCTCAGATAAATAGTGCAACAGACTGACACTGAATGAAAGAAGAATGAAGAAGAATGAAAGAAGAAGTTTCAAACATGTGTGACTAATGCAGACATGAGATGTTCCACACAGCATAAGCAATCACATCTGAGTGATATCCTCAAATGTATTCAAGAGAGATTCATATCGATGTAATAATTGAATCAATGTCGTGCAGAAGCTCAACAGAAAGTTGACCCTGGATTTTTTGTCTGTATTTGCCTGGGGACCTAACGTGGCCAAGATGAGGGAAGCTGCTATTTTTACCTCTTATGGGAAAACTGGGGGAGATTCAATTTGTTTGTTAACGCTAATCTAAATATGTTCAGGATTCATTCAAACAAAACAGAGTCCAATTTGGACAAATAACCATGGGAAGATATTACAATATATACAGCCTCAAAAGATTAGTATTAAATAGGAGCACCTTCGAAGAGATCCATTGTAGTATTTTGGCTCTAGAACCCTAAAACTCAACTCTGGACCTCAAAGCCAGTCCCACTGTTTTTTATTTATTTTTAGAACTGGGACACCAGGTGTGTGCAATTAATTATCAAGTAGAACAGGAAACCAACAGGCTCCGGATCTCATACAGTGGGGCAAAAAAATATTTAGTCAGCCATCAATTGTGCAAGTTCTCCCACTTTAAAAGATGAAAGGCGCCTGTAATTTTCATCATAAGTACACTTCAACTATGACAGACAAAATGAGAACAAAAAAAATCCAGAAAATCACATTGTAGGATTTTTAATGAATTTATTTGCAAATTATGGTGGAAAATAAGTATTTGGTCACCTACAAACAAGCAAGATTTCTGGCTCTCACAGACCTGTAACTTCTTCTTTAAGAGGCTCCTCTGTCCTCCACTCGTTACCTGTATTAATGGCACCTGTTTGAACTTGTTATCAGTATAAAAGACACCGGTCCACAACCTCAAACAGTCACACTCCAAACTCCAGGAAAAAATAGACACCACCATACAGTTTTGAACGTGTGTGGTAGGACATAAACCTGATTGGAGGACAGTTTTCCCTCCAAACAATTGGTCTGTATTGAGCATGGACAAAACCCTATTGAAACCAACACCTTTTTCGGAGAGCACCCTTACAAGGTGGCACTCGGCATGGTCCTTCGAGACAGATTTGAAGTAGTTGATCCCAGATCTGTGTACAGTACCGAGGGAGACGGTGGGTGCAGCCAGGGAAGTTGTGTGTCTGTAATGACGGATGGGGTGTACTAGAATTGCTGAAGGCTCTCTCTGATAGCGGTGTAACCCTAGAGTCCTGGTGTTGCACAGCCTAGTCCCACGCAGAGGACCATTCACAGCACGGAAATCAGAGGTCTCCTCCATCCATGAGGAGGAAACCAGATCTGTCTGTGGCAGTGGCCACACGTCATTCAGGGCAGGTTGCCTGTTTTGCATGTTATTTTGGCATTATTACTTGTCACATATCAGTTTGGAAACAATGTAATAAAAATAACAAAATGAATAACATTAATAAAGCCTTCATACAAACATGGTCTCTTTTTTGCTTTCTTGAGTAAGGCAGCTCCAAAATGCCTAGCTCAGTGCTTTCTGTGGTAGTGGGGCAGCCAGCGGAAAATAGGGGTTGGTAAAGTTCTCTAGTTATGCCGTGATTGGCTCAGTGTTCTGTCACTCATGGGGACACAACATCACTGCCAACTCTAAGGGTAGAGCTTGAAAATTCAAGCCCCTTGGGTGCTGCCATAGAGTTACATTAGAAGTGCCCATCCAAGAAGGTCAAGGTCAATGGCCACAGTTAAAATGACATCAAATCACATAGCTACAGTAGCTTTCATCATCATGAATCAAGTTTACAATCTACTGGCAAATCTTGTTAAATCCTTGTCATATGAACAGAAATAATGAAGAGACATAGATAAAACGTATCCTTGCTCATCGACCAATGGACATAAACATTACACAACAAGTTGGAAATCACAAACTCAGTGGCTAACTGCAAGCATTCCCAAGCAATCACTAGCCTGCTATTCAGTGGAGTGGGTGTGTGGTCCCAATTTCTGGTTTAAGGGTCTCTTTTCTCTTTTCTTTTTGATAAACATTTAACATTGACCATGCTGTCAATCCAGCATGATTTCTGCCCCACTCAAAACAACTGTTAACTCACAACTGTGAAATCTGACTTCGGTGAGTTCAAAAGAACTGGGAACTCAGGAAAAAACTAGCTCCAACTGGGAAAATACGTTTTGAACGGTCATCCAACTTGGAATTGCAAGTCGGGAACTCAGGCCTCTTTCTAGAGCTACGACCTGAAGTTCACTGACGTCATCATGATTCAGCCTTGTTTTTTCCCCGTTTTCCCAGTTGTCTTGAAAGTACCGTAAATCCAGAGAATGCCAGAATTTGATGACAAAGTTCGACAAAATGTGCCCAAGGACACCTTCCTGTTCAAGTGAGCACAGCACAACAAGGTGAGTCCAAAAATGTCTTGTATGCTGCTGCATGAATGATGTAATATGCCAGGGAGATATGTATATTGTAGCTAAGAAAGTAATACTAAATGTATGTAGTGTAGTAAACTGTTGGTAGCCCATGTGCCTCACCCTAATAATTTGGTGTACTTTCCCCTCTTAATTTTGCCTACAGTTCTGACTTGGTGGTGCACATATAGCCTATAACCTGTTTTAGATAAATGTAATCATCGAATATTGTAAGAGCTTTCATTGTCTGCTTTATATGCCCCTTTTATTTATCTCACTGTTCTGACTTGGTGAACAGGGAGAACACTAAGAATGTCCCATGTTCTGAATTATGTCGCTGTACATTTCAAAAGAGCTGAACAAAGTTATATTGACTATGTCCATCCTAGCTCGCTCATTAATGTCTTAATCTAAATTACGTATTGCCGCTTGTCGTCCCCTTATGCCATAGTTTGCACATCTCAATTGTCAGTAGAAACCACATTTGTTTAGGCAACGCAATATCAGCTATTACTTTTTTTAAGGAAGTAAATGAGGCTGAATGAATTGTTTCGCTGCCAGACAAGGCTCCGCTGATAGCCAGGTGTAGCAGTGGTAAGGTGTTGGGACTACTATTGGGACACCTTTATGTAGGCCCTAACAGTTTGTGGGCACTGTTTGTCACTGTTATAGTGCAATTAATGTATTGTTTAGTGTTGTGTAGTGGCTTTGCTGGCATGCATCCCCCCAGTAAAGTTTTTGTTAGCCCCACCAAGGATGGGAATCCATACAGCTGCAGCAGTGCTGGAGGTTATTGGACCAAGTTATGCAAACAAACAAACAAACATGTATTAACTAAAAGATTACTACCATATTGATACTGGTTTAGTTTGTACCTCCTATGTGACTTAACAATGGAAGTTGTGAGTGGGACACATTTAACTTTTAGTAATTTTGCAGGCACTCTTATCCATAGCGACTTAAAGTAGACCTACTAGGACAAGAGTACTGTTATAATTTTATAGATTGATGGGAAGTGCTAGCTATAGTTGAAAGGTCTTCAAAAGAGGCTCTATAAATAATCCAGCAGGACCACTTCCTGTCTATGGAGCCCGTCATGACCATCTCCTGTCATCTAGAGACCCACAGGACCAGGAAAGGAGGAAGAGGTCAAGGGTCACCAAGGCTCATTAAGCACATCACAGATACTACTTCCTAGGAAAACGTATGTTATTGGAAAACAGGTGTTTTAGTTACAATTGAAGGAATATGCACCATTAGTGACCTATGGGCAACATACAGTACTCAGTAACGTGTGCTGTGTAATAGGCTGAGGTAACGGTCAGTTGTATTGAGAGTGTAGTTTCTAGGGTGTAAAGCTGTGGTGTTTTTAGGACTGCGAAGATGCCAAGTAGACTATTCGGAAACACCTTAGGCCACTTCAGTCAAACCCCTCACATGGCATTACATACATTGCAAATGTTTATACCTTTTAATAACATGCAAAAAAAGACACCACCCAACTTTGTGTTTGTATAAAAGATATTTACTTCAATTATCACACCTAGGGTGCTAGTGAATAATAATAATAACAATAATAATAACAATAATACATTGTGAGTTTCATACAGTGATATTGCTTCTCCATATTGTATAGGGACTGTCTTACAGTGCTGGGAACAGACTACATGACTTAAATGACCAAATAAAAAGGAACCAAACGAGAGAACAAACTGAAACTGGAAGAAGATTATTTTTTTCCTGTGAAGGTGGAGTCAACCTTTCATTGCTGATCATGAGGCCTAGAATTGCTTCATAGAAAAATAAAATCAGCCGACAGCAACTAACTACACCTCTCTCTGGACTGAAGATGAAGGGGGAGAACTGTTTTTGCCAGTGACAGTGACACAAGGACTCTGCTAAAAGTAGTTTCCACCTGAGCTTTGAGAGACAAAATTAGACCAGCTGAGATGGTGGGAGGGTTCCTCACTTCAAAAGCAGTCAGTAAAAAAAGAGAGGACACAAACTAAAAGGAATAAGGAAACTGCCTCCCATAACTGCATAGGAGCTGCTCAACACTCCACACACACGCCATGTCATATAAATGCCAAAATGTTTTGCCCCACGTCAAGCTATAATTCATAAGTGAAGTGTTGGAGGAAAAGTGAATTGCGCTGAAACTCTTCAGTTGGAAGTACCAACTCTTCGTTGAGAATTACACTTTTTTGGTTGAAGGGATTTTTTTTATTTTGTAAGATTATGGTAACTAACTTCAATGTGAAGTTTGGTTTAAAAAAACAAATCACATAACCTTCATAAGAAATTAAATTGCACAAATCAATTTCTATGGAAGCGATATCTGTACATCTCCAATAACACTCGCATTTGCCAAAACAAGAGCTAAGCAATAAACCTTTCATTCAAGGTACTAAAAGGTCTCCTTAGCAGTAGAAAAAGAATGAAACAATATTTGGTATAAAATCTTGATCTTCTTTCACCCATTTACAAATCAAAAAGACTAAAACATGTTAGTCTCAATTATCTCAGAAAATCTACAGTGTCTATTGAAACAGGCATTCTCAAGTTCTGTAATTGAACGACATTTGACCAACAACGTGACCTATGTGTAATCAGAGAGTATATACACGGAATTGAAAGTCTACTGACACAGCAACTTGACATTACAGTAGATAAACTGATAGTGAGATGGCTGCCTGACCAAACATCAGAAAGTTGGAGACCTCTGGCACTTTGAAGGTTGAGAGCCGGCCAAATTGACACCATCCAACACCTAACTCATACACTCAGACTTCTTTCCATGCTTCATAAAAGTAGTGTCCTAGTTTCAAAATTATCAGCTGAAAAATAGACCTTTAAGGAAGGTTGCTTATA
The DNA here is from genome assembly GCF_045791955.1 of Oncorhynchus clarkii lewisi. Lineage (NCBI taxonomy): Eukaryota > Metazoa > Chordata > Actinopteri > Salmoniformes > Salmonidae > Oncorhynchus > Oncorhynchus clarkii. Next base: position 26,993,583 of record NC_092156.1, read on the forward strand.
AACCTGGTAGGGTAGTAGTAAAGGGGAGGAGCAAAAAACCATTGGCGAGTATAGCTAGCTTTGTTCTTAACACAATTAAGCCTTGTTCAGACTGCAGGCCTTAAAACTTAAATCAGTTTTGTTTTTCAAATCCATTTTGGAATACTGGACTGTACAAACAGCAAGTTACAAGTGACCAAATTGGAAATGTGTATTCAGACAGCAGTCATTTGCTGACATGGCTACGCTAGTAATGACGGGCGTGCACTGTGGTGTAGGCTGATTGGTGGCGGTGCTCCTGCTGCCTATCACTCAGAAGTAATGTAGCAGGCTAAGGTGACAACCTTCAAGTTGCTTTGAATGTTCAAAATCATTGTGTAAGAACACTTATAAAGCCTCAAAGTATAAGATGATCCAACTTTTAGTCACTTAGCTAGGTAGCTGTTTAGCTTTCTAGCACATTCACTAACAATGAACAAGCTAGGGAGGGGGACCACATGTTCTTGTCAAACTGGAAACAGAGTAGCTAGCAAGCAACAAGATATGCCAAATAACAGTCTTAAAAACCATTTGAGGGCGAATAAATCAGATTTGACTGTTCAGACACAAGTTGCATGGCCAGGAATCAGATTTGTATCAGACTTCAAAGGTGGTTTGAAATGTGGATTGAAATATTTGATTCCATGTACTTTTTGGCTGTTGAGACTGCAGGAAAAAGACCACATTCGAATCGGATATGCAAAATAAATGTGATTTGAGTCAACTTCCAATGTGAACAAGGCTATAGTAAAGAGAATCGGATTATACGACAACATGAAAACAACGATCTTAGACTTAGATACAGCACATGGCCAAACAAAGGTGAACTGGACACAAACACATTTGATGACTTCAGCAGGGATTTGTCCAGTTACAAATTCATACAGTCAGTTGAGGCCTTGGGAGCATGTCAATGTGAGTATGGAGACATAGAGCTGAACTGAGGGAGGGGACTCCATAGACACTCAGCTTATACGTCCTCCACCACAACATCCTCTCATATGAATAGAAAGCAAACAAGGTAGCAGCAAAGAACTGTGGGTGATGTAGTTATTTCATGCTTCCTCACTAAAGCTCTAAAAACACAGCTTTCAAAAAACACAATATTGGATGTCACTCTAAAGGGAGCAAAATTAGTTGTCCATTTGGAGTTGGCCGACAAAGGCCCAAAACTACCGTAACACAACCAACCGTTAACATTTATTATATCGTTTTTCATCGTAACTTATATGCCAACTACCACTGAGTGTTGGATGCAAAATGTCAATCAGCAGTCAATCAGTAATGCATAAAGTAATGTGTGACCACACTTAAATAATCCAAATTCAGATTGAATATGACATTATTAATGCTGCCATTTTTGACCACTATTTTAGTCTCCATTTCCAATGTCACTGGCATCACAACTCTATTAACATGGCGACTTCTGATTCTTCTCACAATCACAAGACTACTGTCCCTGGCTGACTTCTGAGACTTAACACAAGCAAAATGAGATGAGCAAAAAAGAAATGCATTAATGTTCAAATCAAATCTCTTCTTAAAACGGGAAGGCAAATCAAAAGCAAATCATTCCAGATTTCATCACACTTTTAGCAAACATCGTCAAAAACCTTTTGTCACTACCAGTGTCTGTTGACATTGAATAAGGAGAATCTAACAAAGCCTAAGGAGTGTATATACTATAAATAAAAGCAAGTATAGATTGGGGCTAGTGATATGCAATGACATATGGTTCTGTTATGTATATGCTTCAATGAGAATCAAGGCATTGGTCTTCATGTTTACTGGGTTAACATTTGTCTCACAAATAACATAAGGTTATGAAATAATTGGAGGGTCATAAGAGAAATGTGAATCCATGATACACAAACACCATGAGATTAGCGCTGGCTAATGCTAATACGTATGCAACGATCCTTGAAGTCGATCTTACAGTGTGAGGTTTTTGTAGTCCTGATATGGGGAAAAAAACTAAGCTATGGACACATCAACCCTATAGAGAGAGAACTACCAATACTTTGAGAGTAATAACAAAAAACAAACCCATAGTAATTCTTAACAACTTGCTATAAGGATATATATCTGTACAACTTTATATGACAGTGTATATAATATTGATAGCAATCTACTTTAGTTCTATAGAAAAATATTTGCAAAGGGCAAATTCCTGAAATTCATCCAAAATAATCATATGGTTTCTGCAACAATGTAACAACCAATGTTTTTCTTAACAACAGAAAAAGAACATGAAAACACAGAAGGGAACTGTAGCACAAAGAAACTGAACAAACACATGCAAAATGCCCTTTGTATAAACCAGTGTTGCTTTGGGTGCTTGCTCCAGGGTTCCACTGTCAAATCCAGTCCCCTAATTCTTCATGATACTCAGAATCTTACCCATTCATTCAGAAAGCTACAGACAACTCTGTGTCTACAAATCTAACCAACACTTTAAGAAAACCTTTCCCCGTCAATAACAGAAGTATACACATGAATAGGAGCAGAGAAAAGAGGACCGACCTCTAGTTCTTGGACACCCAGTGCCTACAACATAAACACTGTATTAACTGCGACTGATAAACATAGCCTGTTCTTTATGTCTATATGAACATGTGCTAGACAATAACTCGGAAAGGTAATCAAGCCTGATTTGGTCCTCTTTCAATTGTATTGTTCATGTATTGGTGTGTGATATCTGTCCTTGTCTATGTTCTGTGCTGTTCTAGTCAGCATTATTTCCATGACTGTGGCCTCAAGGAGAATCGTGTCCTTGAATACTATAGGTGCAATCTCTTGTTCGAGAAGGAGAGTCTGACAAAGCAATGTCATGTGAACCTAACCTATAGCATGAGGAAAAATAGGTGTGGTACACGTTAACAAGAAGCAATGACGTTCAGACGGGTTGAAAATAGGGAAAAGTTCAAAACTAATTCCACCACAGAATGACTTCCATTAGCTCAGAGTGCACAACCCCCCTTTAAAAGATTACGATTAAAAAATAATCCAAAACACATTGATCTATGAATTAATAGGGATAAAAATCAAATACAAGTTAATGATCAAAAACCTTTCCCTCTGGGCCAAAGGGCAAAACTACATGCGATGTTCCAAAATGGCTGACAGCAGAACATGATTTGGGGAGAAAAAGTGAGAGAACTCGTGTTCAAATCTTGCATTAGCATCAAATGAGAAATAGAAAAATAAAAACATATCCACAGAAATGTAACTCAGAGTCAAAAAGCACTGCCTGTCAGCTATCGCTATTGTGGCCTGTACTAACAGGGTATAGCTGGGAACAGTTGACATCATGATAGCACAACTTGACATGTTAGTAATAATATCAAACTGAAATCCCTCTGGGAGACTCACATACTGTTGATGAAATCCCTCTGGGAGACTCACATACTGTTGATGAAATCCCTCTGGGAGACTCACATACTGTTGATGAAATCCCTCTGGGAGACTCACATACTGTTGATGAAATCCCTCTGGGAGACTCACATACTGTTGATGAAATCCCTCTGGGAGACTCACATACTGTTGATGAAATCCCTTTCACTAGTGTCTCTACCAGACTCTCAAGGCTGCATCATTGTTAATGAGAGCCATACCGACTATCTGCATATGGACTTTTGATTGTGTACCTCCTACAGATCTGTGGCCTACAAGTCTGTATTGGCATCACCTCTGGAGGAGCCAGCCCAGGTCTGCAGACAGTCACAGAACTGGACCCCTTTTGTTCAACAGCAGTGGAGCGTTTCCAGACAAAACAACTTTGCTACAGACGTCAACAGCTGTGTTGAGGACACAGCATGTGGGAGACAAATCAAAATTATTGCTTGTTTCCATGTGGTGCCTGCACAAGACTTGGAGATCAGTGATGAAAAGTCTCATGAGAATGACGATGGGATGGGAGCAAGACTTCAGACTAAGAGACTGGGCCAGCTTACTGCATTCATTTATGAGTAATCCTTAAAACAATATCAACACTTCGGTCACTTTAAGGCAAAGGCACTCCTATGGACTTAAGATAGTCTGGAGGAAAAGACTCGCAGACGGTAAGTGCTAAGCTAAGATGTCTCTTTAATAGTGCTAAAACATCAACTCCTTTTTTGAAAGGTAATGTTTTTGGGTATGATCAATTTAAGCTTTACTTGCAGCCATTAAATGGAAAGACAATTATTTTAAACTTGTCGCAGTACTTGTGCTTTTATTCGAAGTTCAGTTGAACAGTATGACCAGCTGATAGGGACTGCTGTGATTGGCCAGACTGGCAGTGTGGCACTTGAGGGAGCGTAGTTTGGAACCAGCCAGGACGCAGGGCTTCTGAACAGTGTGCTAACTTCACTGCCCTCCAGAGGTGATCTAATCACCACCAGCTTTGCTGTAGGAGGGGCAGCTGAACAGTAGGCATTCAGGACCCACTCTAGAGCCAGGGTATGACGCAAGGATCAGACAGCCATATATTAAGTCCAATGTATTGTGCTCCAAATGTGCACAATTTGAAAAGTTGACAATAATCTTTTTCTTTGTTGATAATGTGATGTCTTTAAAGAGTAAGCTTACTGTAAAGTCAGAATAGGATAGAACATTTTTAACAGCATGCAATTCAACTTTTAAGGTAAATTGTGACAGTTTATTTGCCTTCCGCCCTTTTTAGAGGTTGTTTGTCAGTAGTGCTTGTGCTTTACACACCTGTTTGTGTTATTGTTACGTATAAAAATGTAATTGGATACGTTTTTGTTTTAAGGAACTAAACCTATATTTAGCAAATAATAACTGCGGAAATAAACATCTCCTGAATAGTCTGTGTACGTAGTACTAAGAGCTTCACAAACGTTTTAGATGTCAGCAAGTGCATCACAGTTTATAGTTCACTCCAGTTTTCTGATCCCTAGCCTTGTGCAGGGCCACATGTTGGTTAGGTTGTAGAGACAGGAAACCTCCCGGTCCAATAAACAGGAAATGCCAGTCACACTCTCTTGCTAGATCTAAGCCCATATATAGCGATCCTATCAGTACCTCAGTTTATTAATCTCAAATAAAGCTGGAACATTTCAGAAATAAAATGCCAGATTCAGAGGTGATGCCAAAGGACTGCAGTTCAAGACATTCAGATGCTATTGGTTCTCGAACCCCACCACAACTTCTGTCCTGTGCTGGGTTCAGTGATTCACGGAAAATGTACAAAATAGAATGAGTCAACCTGATTTCAATTATGCTTGCTGAGGTGATCTATCTTCATGGAAAATACATACAAGTTAAAGAGAAGAAAACTGCACAGACACATCACGAAAGGTGAATGCACCATAATGCTATCGATGACATCATCTCTCAATTGAGTTCAAACCATATAAATGACACTGTCAAAACATATTCAAATTTCACTAATATACATGTATGACAACTACATCTCGTAAGTATAACCCAATACTGCCGGCAGTCTATCAGTCTAAAATGTTTTTTTTTTTTTTGTTTTTTTTTACATGACCCCACACAATAATAACAATAATAATAATAATAATAATAATAATAATGTAAAACAAAAATCAAATAAGACATTAAAATGTAAAGTACAGCCCCTATAAATAAGTAGAACAAAAAAATTTAACAAAAAAAAACTTTGTTGAAGTGATCTACTGTGAGTCGTTAATATATGGCAATAAAGGAGATCTAATGTATTTGTGAGTCTGCTATGCAGTAAGCGATAACTTGGAAAACAGCTTTAGAAGAAAGAAAGGGTGGCAGTTGTGCACTCTGTGTGCAGGCATGTACAAATCAAAGACGTATAAAACACGCACAGAGCCAATCACACTTAGGGGTGTGTATGGCAGAGCAGGGCAGCTAGTCCTCTCTAACACCCTTACACCCCTTTCCTACAGTACGTGCATACAACATCACACAAGCACACGTCTACTTGCGTACACGTACGTGTGCTCTCACACACTCAAACACAGAGGGAGAGGCAGTGGGCGGGCAGGCACTGTGAGCTTGTGGCATAGGAGGAACGGGAGAGGCGGGAGAAGGTTGTGATCGGTGTGTGCGAAGGGGTTTCTACTGTTCTACCATGTCTGGGAGAGGGAGGATGGGTTGAGGGTTGAGTATAAAATGAATGTCTTTGTTTCTTCCATTGACCCGTGTCAAGTGATCTTAACCTCTGAGATATATTCACGAGGCAAGCCAAGAGTTTCAGCTGAAGATAAGAGGACTTGTTGAGACCAGTGGAGAATGGAGATGCTACATAACAGTCCTGAATTGATCATAAAACTGTTCATATAAGGAAGAGAGCGCATTAAGACTGGTGGAAGAATCAAGCTCGACTTTGAAACAGAGACGACCAAATTGGATGGGGGATGTCACATCAACAGTACTTTGGATAGAACTTTTGGTGTTGGTTATTAAATAAGTAAAAATGTACCTTGAAATATCTCTACTAAGTACGGGTACATTTGGCCTCTTGACCTGTGAGCAAACCAACATGAGAGCCTGTGGAGCATATTTCTCAGAGGGGTTTAAAGGAGGGACGTATGTCAGGTCGACCATGACTAGATCAGTCCTGTAGCTCGTCGGTATGGGAATACACAAGCAGAGGAGAGTCAATCTCTTCCACCGACTCAGCGCACCGCATGCAACAGGAACGGGGGTTTCTTGTCTTTCTTTTTCTGTCTTTTGTTTTGACAATGTACATATATACATACAACCATAGGTAAAGAGTTGAGAGCAAAAGAGCCTGAACCTTGGAATATACAGTAAAGTGAGCTGTGCATCTCCTGGCTTTTTCACCCAACGAAACGCAAGCCTCCCCGTCCTAGGGCCAGCCTGTGAAGTACAGCGGCCATCGGTTCCACTGCCCGCCCCGGTTCTGAGGTCTCAATAGTGTGGTTTTTGTGGTTAAAAAGCAGGTTCGTAACTTTTTGTTTTAAAAAATATCTAGACGGAAATATTTTTCTCTCCATTAACTTGTATACATTTCATTATTTTTTTTGTTTGTTTTCTTAATTCTCAAACCTGATTTTGGCCTAAAATTGAGTGTATTAAACAAACGCTCCCGGTGCTACCAAAATGGCATCCCCGAAAGTCAGTTAAAGCTATGAAAGAAATGTGCACTACTTATCAAAAGGTTTCTAGATCACTCAAGAGAAAGAACACTAAAAGTCAGCTACCACAAAATGTTTTCAGATTTTTCCTTACATAACTGTTGCATTTTATGTTGTACGTTGAAAAAATGTGAATTAAAGTGAATCTTTTTTCATCATTCCTTTCAACAACTGATAAATCGTATGTTCACTTATCATTTTATCCTTCCCAAGTATTTAGGAATCGAAACTAGCATTGTTTAGAGTCGACCGACTGTGCAATCTCTTAGTGGCAACCAAATTGCTAAATACTTTTTTTCTTTCTCAGAGGAGAAAAATAACTATATAAAAATGTTGATTCCTTTCTCAATGGAGTCCATAGCATATTAAGAGTTCCAAAGCCATTACATGGCAACTTTTGGGGCACAGAGAAGAAGGTTGCTTGGGAAAGGATCACTTCATGGTCCTTCTCTCCTGCAGACACAAATGTTTTAAACGCTTGGCTTTCCGTTTGACGATCCTTACAGATACCAAACAGCTGCAATGGAGTTATTAGGAGGAACCTCTTAGAAAACAGAGAAAAGATTGTAACATTTAGTCTGTTAGATGTTGTGAGAATTCACTGAGCGAAAAAGGTTAGAAAAACTTTGAGGTGGCGAATAAATCTCTCAAAGGGAAACACACACACACACACACACACACACACACACACATAAAACACAGAATTGCTTCTCGTGACAGTTTCGTCCTGTGGAGTGAAGCTCCTTTGTGAGTAGCGCAAGTTTTTTGTCTCTTTCGCACCTTTGGCCGGTGGAGTTGGGGCCCTTTGGCCAGCAGGGCTGTTAAGTGCTTTATCTACAAAGAAAATCAGGTTGTTGCTGTCGTTTCGCTTCTCAAAAAAATCTCTAAACCCTCTTTGATATGAAAACTCGTAAAAGACACCAGTTCTTCTCTGGCAGTACTGCTCCAGGCTTGGCCTTGGGACTGTGCAGTTAGGGCTCTAGAAAAATAGGAACTTTCCCCGGTAGCGTGAGCAGGGGGGACCATATTAGAACTCCCACTCATGGGGCTCGTCTTTACTTGCGGCCTTCTCCAGACGGTGGATGATATTATTGAGGTTGGCGGCTTTCTTCTTGCGCAGGCTGTTGTCGCGGGGGTTGCGGGCAGCGGCGGTAGCAGCCACGGACACAGAGGAAACATGGCTGATCTCGGGGAAGCTGAACAGGCTGTCCAGGGATCCGCCCTTGTGGTGGCCGCTGGTACCTGCGGCGGTGCTGCCGGTGGCCAAGGTGGTTCCCTCGTCCCTGTGGTCGGACCCCCACTCGCCCTCCGAGGCTGGGTGGTGCTCGTGGCCGGGGCGAGTGCCCTCCACCGTGCCATCCGACTCGGTGCCGTCGCAGCTTTCGCCCTCGCTGGCCTTGCCCGCTCTGGTGGACGGGGAGATACCCTCACCGCCCTCACCTCGCTGGATTTCCTCAATGAACAGCTCCCGTCGGATACGAGACCTGGAGGTTTGAGAGAGAGAACCCCAACAACCCTCAGTCAGACACAGACACACAGCTGGGAGTCTCTCACGTCAACACAGAAAAAAGCAAGAGTGACAAAAAAATATTTGGACCCAGATCTGCATCCATTTCCAGCCTTCTCCCAGTTCCTCTCCACCCACCTATAGTTGTGGAACCAGTTGATGACGGTGCTGGTCTTGAGGTTGAGCTGTGACGCCAGCTCCTCGATGGTCTTGGGCGAGGGGTAGGGCTTCTGCTGATAGGCCCTCTTCAGGGCTTCCTTCTCCTCGGGGGCCAGCACCACACGAGCCTTCTTCAGGTGCTGCTGGGGGGGCTGTTGCTGGTGCAGGTGGTGGCCGAGGCCGTGCTGGGGGCTGCCCCCCTGGCTGAAGTCTCCCCCTGACAAGCCCCCACTGTCCGCAGTCTGGCTCTCGCTCACCGAGCTGTGGCGCCGCTTCATGTAGGCTGGCGGGGAGAGGAGAGACGGGAGGGGAAAGGGTTAAAAGTGTGTGAGCCTTCTATAAAGAGACGGAAGGGTTAACTAAATCATGAGGATGCCATGTAGACTTGCCTGACAGGGCTGCACACAGGCCTGACAAATGAAAAGATGTTATCTTTAATTCTGCTTTAAATTCATACAAGCAACATGACACTGAAATGTTATCTGTCCACAGCAATTGAAATATAACAGCATTCCATTTCAACATACAACACATGTGGATGTGATCTTTTATAAGGCTCACAGGCAGATGCCATAGCTAAATACACTAATACAAGAAAGACAAAAATCAAATGCATATATTACCACCAGGGGGCAGTATTACCACATAAATACTCAGGAGACGCTAATTCACTCACAAGACAACATGGGTGGTAAGGTTACCATAGAACCTGCACCTCTAACAACCCATATTTTACAGTACTTGATATGTTTAAATGGCATGTGTGACACGGAAGTCACACAAGTCACATTATGGACCAAAAATAGAAACATGTTTTATTATATGGGTCATTCTTGAATTATGTGGTATTTGTATGGAGGAACAAACCTGCTATAATTACAATTAAATTAATAAATAAATACACATAAATAAATGAGCAAGGAAATACAAAAATGCTGACCAGAATTCATAAATGTTTCTCTACATACAGTCAGGTCCATAATTATTGGCAAAATTATGAGGAAAAAAATTATAAAATAAATAATACAAATTCTGATCTATATTGTATGCTTCAATGTTTTTTTTAAATTAAATTATTTTATATGAATACAATTTTTCAGAGAAAGAGATTTTGTTTAATAACTAAATAAATATAGGGGTAAAAATGATTGGCATCCCTGTTTTCAACACTTTTTTCCTAAACTGTTTTATGAGATTGGAGAACACGTTGGGAAGGATATTGGACCATTTCTCTGTAGAGAATCTTTCCAGATCTAATGGACTGCCCTCTTCAATTCAAACCACAAGTTTTCAATGGGGTTCAAGTCTGGAAACTGAGATGGCCATTGCAAAATGTTGATTTTGTGGTAAACTAACTATTTTTTGTGGATTTTGATTAGTGCTTGGGGTTATTGTCTTGAGGAAGAACCACTTGTAGCCAAGTGTCAGCCTCCTTGCAGAGGCAAGCATGTTTTTGGCTAAAATGTCCTGGTACTTAGTCAAGTTCATGATGACGTTGACCTTAACAAAGGCCCCAGGACCAGTGTAAGCAAATTAGCCCCATAACATCAAAGATCCACCACCATATTTTACTGTAGGTTAGGGCTGGGAGATATATAAAATTCATTTGAAGGTATGTTTGTGTGCAATATTCCAAATACCTGTATCGCAATGTCTTTAAAAAAAAAAATGTATGACCGTTTATGTCTGCTTGTTCTCATGTTGTCTTTTTGGTTTTGTGTCCTTCGCTCCTTCTGTGCTATATGCACCTTCTTGTTTACACCAGAGAACTGTATTTAATGACAAGATGCACGTCTCCGTTTAACAATGGGAGATGTTGTTCCAAAGGCAGGCAGGCAGGGGAAAAGCTTAGGTCCAAAATAAGCCCATAGAAACGCATTGGGATTATTTTGGACAGTTTTTAGCGCTTCCCCTCTTCCTCTATGGTTCACACACACACACACACACACACACACACACACACACACACACACACACACACACACACACACACACACACACACACACACACATAAGGGTTTGGTCCAACAGAATGGGTCATATGGACACCGTAACACATTGAGACGTTATTTTACTGTAATAGAGGAGACGTTAACCTTTCTAATGATACCCTTTTTATGTCTCAACTCCTCAAATTGTGCACAGAGTAGACACTACTAAAACAGGAGTATCAATGACCATTGATTCTGGAAAATGAATGCTAAGTTTGTTGAGCGTGGCATTGCGGTACCAAGTACCGCTAGCAGCATTTTAGCCAAAGACAATTACATAAGGAATTGGCAACTCGCTCTCATTCAGAGAAATAATGTAGGCCACTTGATTTCAACATCTGAACAAAGTGGACAGGCTAGCATGCTGTTTAAACAGTTGAGATGGATAGAAGGGTGTGTTCATAACAACTGCTCTACCTTGTTAGCTAGCAAATAGATCCAAGTTGGCTAAACTTGAAATATAAAGATTAGCTGGCTACTCACTAGCATGTGTGCTTGTGTGTGAGAGATTATTTATGAGACCTGTGTTCATTTTCTATAATGCCTTCTACAAGTAGTTAGTCATTATTAGGTTCGGGTTCATGGTTTGGGTTCAATTTCTAACAAAAAAAATGGCATTTTCATAGACATACTTGAAAGACAGATCAGTGATTGCAAAAAAAGCAGGTTAAACTATTTTGATAATATACTTAAATTATTAGTGGGTCTGGTGGAAGGCTTATATTTGGCCTACGCATAGTTTCACAAGACCTGAATTGATTAAATTATTGCTGACCATTGGAAATGCAGTGTATATGACCTTTATTCTAAAACAAAGCTTACTTAGAGAAAACGTTTTTATTTTTTTATCAATAAAGCATCATACACAACAATTTGACAAAAAATATTTTTAGGCCATACCGCCCAGCCCTACCACATATGCTTCTGTTTTTCCAACGCCAAACCCACCACTGGTGTGCGTGGCCAAAGAGTTATATTTTCATGTCATCTGACATAGCACCCCCTGGAGTTTGATAAACGGCATTGGCATCATGAACTTTACTAAGTACCAGGACATTATAACCAAAACCCTGGTTGCCTCTGAAGAAATAAAATAAATGTATAAAATAAATGAAAGTGGGATTAATGACTTAAATAATGATTTATCTATTTATGTGTATTTATTTATATTTTTGTATGCGCATGTATTTATTTATGTGTGCATTTATTTATTAATTAATTAATTTATCCATTCATTCATTTAAGTATGTTTGGTCCTCCATACATTTTAGAAAAAATGTACACGATTTTCTGAGGTAGAGGCCACAAACGCTCAAACCATCATTACTTTAAAAAGAATTTACTAAAGTGAATACGATTAATCATTTTTCTCACAATGTTATTTCGCTTCATTTACACTGAGTAACACCAAGTGACACTGGATGTACACACCACACTATCAATGGAATCCTCAAATATATGACATACTAAAAGGTTGTGATTAGTTTATCATTTTATTTAATATAGACCCCTCCCCCGATAACAGTTTATATATATATATATAGCATAGACAGTCCCCGTTTTGTCCAAGGAAATGTCCCCATTTTTAACTGTGCGTTAAAAACAGACCGCAAAGTGAAATAATATTTTACATGGCAAGAAAGACCGGGGTAGCAGAGCCTAGCAGTTGACGTCTCAATCGTGTTGTGCTTGTTTTGGCCAACAGAGGGGGCTGCTCGCTATAGCAGCTTCATTCACTCTTCTTCTTCTACTAACTACTTGCTCGCGCTGGTTTTAGAGAAAACTGCAGTGCAAAACTCGGCCAGAAGCTAGCAAGTGTCAAGTGAATCCACAGCATCACCACAAACTTATTTTCAAACCAGGTAAGTTACAATCGTTTGAGATACTAGCTAGTGATGTTGTAATGTCACAATTTATTGTATAGATAGATGACCTGCTCTATAAGGTTATGCTAGCTAAATTTAGCTATGTAGACTAAGTTAGCTAGCTACTGTCATGGTAGCTAGTTTAAAAAACGTTCACATGTAAACGTGCAGTGGATGGGCTATTTGGAAAATATGATTATATTAAATTAATGCAAAATTAATTATGATAATATTTATTTGTAGATTACAATTCTAATAGTTTGACATTATAGTAAGTAGTGTGAAAATATATTGTTATTTTCATGTATAACATTAGAATAATGTTTTCTGTTAGAGAGTGGAGGTGGAGGAGAGTGGATAGGAAGAGTGAAAGAGATAGGAGGAAAGGTAAAGATATGATTACAGAGCCTGCCAATTTATTATTCCAAACAATGTTGAGATAAAATACAAAAATCATGCAAGCAATAGGAATCTGTCAAGTTATCTAATAGTGTACTATTTATTATTAAAGATGGGAGAGGACGGAGAAGAGTGAGAAGGAAAAATGAAGAGAGGAAAGTGTAGAAGAGTGAGGAAGACGAGTGAAGAAAAGAGGAGAAAGATTGGAGGAGAAGAAAAAGTTAAGAGACTAAGAAGAGTGACGAAGAGCAGAGTGGTAACGGAAATGCCATTTTAATGACAACATGAGAGAATTTCCATTTATACGCTCAGGTCAAGAAGATTGAATGGTTCACGGCACACCTTGTAATTCCTCTTTTTCAATTGGCAGCGGGGGAAGAACGGCAGTGGTAGAGCATCAACAGACGAAAAAGCATAAAGCCTGTCTGATTGGCCGTGTTGGTATGTCCTCTGTCACCACATTCTTCAAGAAGGTAGAGCCTTCCCAAGAAGAACATGATTTAGCTGTGCAGGAGGGTGTCTTTGCATACCACACTATGCAACACAATCATAGTTACAGATCTATGGACTGCACAGCACAACTGACACAGAAGCTTTATGAGCCAAAGCTTACATGTCCTAGGATAAAATGTGACACCATAGTGAGTAACGTGTTAGCACCATGGGTAACTACTTTGGTAACACAGGACCTAGACCAGGTTGAATTTGCGTCCCTGTCCATTCATGCGTCCAATCATGGACATGTAAAGCTGCTGCCAATACTAGTCAGATATCGTAAGATATAATGGCAGCATCTGTAGAAACAAAACTGCTTGATTTTGTTGAATGAACTGGCTGGGGAGGGTCAATGTCCATACCAAAGTTAAAAATGCTCTGCAGCGGGGGGTGATTGGCTTAGGTTGTCCTGCCCACATCATTAATAACACAGCCAGAACAGCCTTGGATATGATTCCCCTTGATGTTGAGTACCTGCTCACAAAGATATTTGGATATTTTCACCGTCAGAGTAGAAAGACTGAAGAGCTTTTGTGAGTTTGTTGGCCAGGAGTATCATAACATTTCAGGACACAGCAATGTTCGCTGGCTGTCCATGCTCCCTGCTCTAGAAAGAGTCCTGAAAATGTGCCATTGAAATCCTTTTTTCTTTCACCTTCAAATGCTCTGTTGTCCTGCGAACAATGTTCGAAGATCCACTGACTGAACTTTGGCTGGCCTTTGTCCATGGAAACCTGACTGTATTCAGTGACACGATCAAGATGCTTGAAGGCCAGGACCGCTGTGCTGTGGAGTCAGCTGCAATTCTGTGAAACGTTGAGGCAAAATTGACTGCAAGACGTGATGACAACTTCATTCCAGTTTTGGTCAGAGGACTTCTGAGAGAGATAGAGGAAAATAGAGCAATGTCTAAAGAGAGCTTTCTCAAAACATCCCAATCATTCTTCACTACGGCTGTGAACTACTTGCAAGAATGGGGAAAGCACACAGAATCTAAAAGATTTCCATTGCATTTTTAAAATGAGACAAGCTCAGCGTGAAGAGATCCAGAAGGCAGCAGGAAAAATTCCCCAATGTGACCATCAATGAGGATGCATTGTTTGACGAGGTTACTGGCCAGCAAGAGTTCCTAAAGAGGGGATCGCTTGAAGGATGGAAAACATCTGAGACACCGCTTAGTCAGAGATGGAGCACGGTGGAGACACCGCTTAGTCAGAGATGGAGCACGGTGGAGACACCGCTTAGTCAGAGATGGAGCACGGTGGAGACACCGCTTAGTCAGAGATGGAGCACGGTGGAGACACCGCTTAGTCAGAGATGGAGCACGGTGGTTACCCACTTCAAAGAGAATGACATCCCACACACTAACCTGGCTAAATTAGCGTCTGTTGTCATGTGCTTACCTGGAAGTAATGTAACTGTCGAGAGAGTGTTTTCCCAAATGAAGGATATATGGACATCAGCAAGAAATAGGTTCACTGTTCCTACCATTAATGCTTATTGTGAAGACAAACTTCAACCTCCCCTGCCAGGAGTTCATGGCCAAAGACAGAGCAATCCTGAAGAAAATACATTCTTCTGAAGAAATATACAGATTAGGTTGGTATACAGTGGGGTAAAAAAGTATTTAGTCAGCCACCAATTGTGCAAGTTCTCCCACTTAAAAAGATGAGAGAGGCCTGTAATTTTCATCATAGGTACACTTCAACTATGACAGACAAAATGAGAACAACAAAAAAAATCAGGAAAATCACATTGTAGGATTTTTAATGAATTTATTTGCAAATTATGGTGGAAAATAACTATTTGGTCACCTACAAACAAGCAAGATTTCTGGCTCTCACAGACCTGTAACTTCTTCTTTAAGAGGCTCCTCTGTCCTCCACTCGTTACCTGTATTAATGGTATTAATGAACTTGTTATCAGTATAAAAGACACCTGTCCACAACCTCAAACAGTCACACTCCAAACTCCACTATGGCCAAGACCAAAGAGCTGTCAAAGGACACCAGAAACAAAATTGTAGACCTGCACCAGGCTGGGAAGACTGAATCTGAAATAGGTTCTACTTCAAGCGTGTACACGTGCGTAAAAACAACCACACTTTTCATTTGATTTGGTCTTGAGGCAGGGAAAATAACTTCCAGGCCCTAGCGTTAGCTGGCTAATGATGAGGCTCCCAGAGGTTAGCCTCCATGCTACGCTAACCCACACATACCCCTGCAGGCTGGGCATTGACTCATAAGTAGCCTAGCGTCAGCCCCAGCCCCAAAGAAGGACCAGTAATGATGATACCCTGGGAGAAGTGTTAAATAGGCCTAATCACTCCAAGAATGTTCACTTAGCTTACAGAGAGTGGGAAGTGGGTGGAAGGGGAGAAAAGAGGGCTCTGGTGAGTGCATTGGACTTTGAATAAGTGTACCCCGGAGAGATTGGGGCCTGTCATGTTTGATGAGAGCGTTGACGTCTCACACCCAGATCGATCTCGACAGCATTGAGAAACACATACCCCCCCCCCCACCCCCCGCTCTTCCGACACACACACACACACACATCTCCTCCCCCCTTTCTTTTTAACCAGGAGCTCTGGGCATGGGCTGTTTGACACGGCAGCCCAGAGACACATCTGAGCTATTAGAGGAGGAAAAAGAGCAATCACTATTCCTCTTCCTCTCTCTTGTTGGCTAGATTGCTCTCTTGCTCCATCTCGTTTTACAGTATTCTTTACTTGCGTTTACGAGGGTAGCATGGCGGCCTTGAGGATATGGCACGATCCTGGGGGGACGACGACGACGACGACTGATGTCGGTGGGTAAAAATATGGCCTATGGAGGTAGCTATCCAGTAGCTAGATCAGTGTACAAAGACTGTTCTTTCTATCCTAGTATCTGTCCAAGTTACAAGGACAGGACATAGGACACACTAATGCCCAACTCCAAATCCTATCCAAGGAAAACGAGGCACAAATTCTGCCTAAACTGTCAGAGTGCAAGGCGGGGTAAATGGCACACTGTCGTAAGGGCTAGGTTAGGGGGTGATTTAGAACTGGTTACAGAGTTGAGGTAGGGCGGGAGGTAAAGAAAACTAAAAATAGAGAGGGGAGGAAAGAAGGATTACCTTTCTTCTCCATGCGTTTCATGTCCATGAGTTTCTCCACATTGCGTGGATCCTGAAGCCAGAGCTGCATGCGGACGAAGGGCTCACGTCCCTTCAGACTGAGCTTGTGCCAGGGCTTGGGCCTCGCCAGCAGGTCAGACACCGAGCCCTGGGTCAGACCCAAGATGGTCTCCCCAAACAGACGCTGACCTGGGGAGAGAGGAGGGGTTATATCCACACTGAGAGAGGGATAGAGAAGGTAGTCACTAGAAGGCCAGTATAATCAGGAATACATTGTATGATTGACATGTTGTAGGTTAATATGAATCAAGGTTACAATTTTTTTTAACGAAAAACTAAAACTGTAAACCAGCTGAAGCATGGATAGAGCAATATTCAGAAGAAAAAAAAGTGTCAAACTTAAAGAGTACCTGAAAATCTATTTTAAAAGGATTAGAATTAGGGCATGTACTACTGTCAACATTTAAAAGCCTTTTTTTCACTTTGCTTGCTGTTGGAATAAACTTGAATTCCTTGCATGAACACACATCAACGCTACACATTCTTTAAGTTTCCGAGGTACGGGGGAGGGCGGCATTGAAAACTTGCCATCAGAAGTTGGCAGCATTTTGTCTGCTGCAACTGTGGCTGACTTCACTCAGAGAAGAAACAGTTTAAATAGTCTTTGACTGGCGTTTGAGCGCCTGAGTTGTTTTAAAGGCATAAAAAAAAGGTCTGGATTCACATAAATAAATAAAAAACAAGCACCAAGGTCTCCCTCTCTGTTCGCAGCATAAACATTCACCACAGCAGAATCCCAGGTTCTTGAAAGGCTTCAAAGCTTGCGAGCTCTCACGCAGAGCGATGCGGAGCTCTATTTCCCCCCACTATATCCCAGGGGACCCCTCAAACATGCCTTTGGCAGCAAGGAGGGGGGTTGTGTTGCTCTACCCTGTGCTTCTCACACTGTTTTTTATGCAGGTGAGCTGAATGTCGGGCGGCTGAACAAACGCAGGCAGGCAGCGTAGCGTAGCGGAGAGAGAGAGAGAGAGGCTGAGATGTGAAGCGCTACTGAAAGGCGCTGGGATTTGGGGAGCAGTTCCTCTAAAGAGAAGAGAAGTGGATGAGTAGACAGCATGGGGCTGGGAGACAGAACAGGTGACGCCAGTCCCGCTGAGAGAATCTCTTGGGTGTGAGATGGAAGGGCTGTTTTACAGTTTCCTCCTCTCACTGACTCCTACCTAGCTTTGTTTGTGCGCTGAACACACACATTCTCTCTCACTTATATTACACATGGAAATGTTACAAATACGCACACAGCTCCAACTGCATTCTTATCACATTCAATTGGATGCCGTGATGCACACAGCAGCCCTGTGGATCTCAGTCTATGTATTAAAGTAAAGTAAAGTACAAGGGTGAACTTGTTCATCTATTCTAAATAACCCATGAGGGTCTAAATCATATCACACAATTCCATTGTCATAAATCACAGCACCTTAGAAAAGACATATTGTGGACCACCACATAATAGAATGTACCATTGAAAATGATTAGATGTAGGTGCAATCAGCAGGGGTAAACATGTTCATTGAGAGACACCCTTTGTGCCCATATTTCCTAAACTGTGTGAAACAAAATAACATTGAGTCCTGTAAGAAATCTGATTTGGCTGTGTGCGTCATCTGTGTCAGTGTGATTCTAACTTCATTTTTTGTTGCCTTACCGATATTAAGGATAGTGGCTAGTTGTTTTGGTGAACATGGGAGTATTTGGTCCAATCTCAGGGCAGTTTTCCTAATATTGTCCGAATATGCCTGGGCTATATCAGGTAGAAGACAGACTAGGCTAGTAGGCTAAACATATTACTATTTGTATTACCTTTAGTTATCCAGGAGAGCTAGTGAAAACACATTGTATTTTATAACAACCTAGCCAAGAGGGTGCAGTGCTACAGTAAGGCTACTGTAGCTGACAGACATGGAAGTGATTTGGCCCGATCTCTGTGAGTTTGGCTGAAGGGAGCTGCTAAACGACACCATCCATCACTGGTCCTGCCCACCTCACAGTAGAGGGGGGGAGTGAGCTGCGGCCAGGTCTAGGGAACAGTGATGGGAGGGAGGGAGACAATTCTCTGTGGGGCTAATTGAGCAGTCAGAGCGTGATGCGGAGAGCAGTCCTATGACAACCAGGCTTTGTCCCAATACTCTAAAATTGCTTGTGTTCCTCCTCTCCTTTCCTAAGGAATTAAGGCCAGCCATAGGTGAAAGGACTGGATAAGTCAAAACTATGCTGCTTGAGCCTGTTTCTCTGGTAATGTATCAACCAAACTGTAACTATTAAAGCTAGAATCCTTAGTTGAAACAATACCAAAGCCTGCCTCTGTTTTGGTGAAAGCTGAGGGATGGGCCTGGAGAAATGTAACCATTCTCAAATTCCTAGCAGAGGTATAGAAGCAAGGACTGGCCATCCCATAAATCAAAAGTATAGTTTGAACCATGTTTTAAGGCTATACAGGGTTTGTATATATTTACATCGTTTACAAACATTGGAGTAAAAAATGTGTTTGTAGCAACTAAAGATTCTACCTTTAACCATAATCAACAGATAAGTGACTCATTAAATCCAACTGGCTCAGAGGCTAACCAGGAAAAACGTAGGCTTAAAGCTGGGCCACATCCCAATTGTGCCGCTACTCTGGCTGTGATAGTAGCTAGCTCCATCTTTGGGTCTTCCCAGGACAGTGTGTAAACTATGCTCTCTGTTCCTTTGTTGTGTGAGTTGATAGCTGGGCTGGTTAATTTTAGCTGAGGGGATGGCTAATGAGCAAGCTGGCCAGCTTGTGGAACATGGAAACTGGCTAAATCTTTCTGCCTTGGCAGCATTGTGTGACGCTGGTGGGGTAAAGAGCATATCCCCGTTCTGGAGCGGAGCTAATGTGTACAATGATGACACGCTCCGAACCCGGCGCATCATTAATCGTTTGAAGTGTTGCAACTCTCAGCCAGGGCTTTTTAGAAATAATTGGAACAAATTATTATCAGTGAGGAAAGAATGCTTGTTGTGAGATTGTGCTGCTTGGTGGACACTAATTGTAGCTTTGGACCAATGTGCAATCCCTCCTCACCCCTTTACTGCCAGTGTGTGGTCACTGGTGACTGCCCTGGTACAAAATGGCTCATGGCATCACTCAGGTGCTACAGGTCTCATTAGTAGTGGATGAGGTTTGTTGTAGCCGTTGTTGTACACTTCAGGGAGAATAAGGGATACATTGATTTGGGTTTGTCTTCATTGTGCTGGTCAAAGCAAAAAGACAGTTGTAGAAGTGACTGCTGAAAGAAAGAGTGGCATATTCCATCACTCCAACTCACCGAGGTTGTTATCGGTCAGCACTTCCTTGACCTTCTTGGTGATGACGTAGGTGTCCAGCTCCGGGGACATGGCCACCATCTCCTGGATGCTGAGACCTGAGTGACCGGGGACGGGCAGCGGTGTGCCGGGCTGGGACTCAGAGGGCTCGCTGGGCTCCCTGGGGGGGAACTGGGACAACCCTCCTCCACCCCCACATCCCTCTCCTCCCACCTGCTCCCCCAAGCTCTTCACTGACTCCTCGGCTGAGCTGAGGGGTGACTCCGGTGCTGGGCTGCAGCTGGCTGAGGTCTTTGGGGTGTTCTCTGTGGGAACGGGAGAGAGAGAACCAAGGGTCAGAGACAAAGACATGTGATGGACCAGCCACTGCACAGACATGGTTAAAGTTGAGATGGCAACACGACCACTGTAGG
Organism: Oncorhynchus clarkii lewisi; assembly: GCF_045791955.1. Classification (NCBI taxonomy): domain Eukaryota; kingdom Metazoa; phylum Chordata; class Actinopteri; order Salmoniformes; family Salmonidae; genus Oncorhynchus; species Oncorhynchus clarkii. Next base: position 27,013,995 of record NC_092156.1, read on the forward strand.
ACAGCCACATGATCAAAACATGTCAAGCTGTGCAGATTTCCTTGTAATTGATTGAATTTGGACCTAAATTTATTCTCTGATTACAAGTAACCCTTTCACAAGAGCCCTGTTACTGCGTTTCCACCAACTCTAGCACCCATACTGCATTAGCCCCCACACTGTCTGTCTATATCAGCTAGTCTCTAGCTAACTATATGGGCTACAGGTACTCCGCTCCAATGCTCCATCGACCAGGCAGTCATTCCAGCATGCACACACAGAGAGAATGATTGGCGCTAAAGTGTCACTGTGATTCTGTCATCTCCACCAGCACCCCCTCCCACCCTCTACCCAATGGCTGTGTGATGGCCCATTGCACGGCCAAAAAATGATTCTCCTGAGACAGCAGTCTGTCAGAGATGAGCAGAGGGAGAGAAAGCGAGAGAATGCAGAGCGGAGGAGTAGAAAATCACTACACGTGTATTTTCTTCCTCTGCGCATCTGTAAGAAAAGTGCATGTTGAGTTGCATTGACGGGAAAGCGCCTGTCAGTAGATCAGATAAGTGTGTGTGTGTGTGTGTGTGTGTGTGTGTGTGTGTGTGTGTGTGTGTGTGAGAGAGTGCGAGTATATGGCTGTATATGTTTTATGATTCTCTTCAAGCAGTACACTTTAAGAGTAAATTAACTTGAACACAAAACTTCTGACTTGAACATTAAAATTGACTTGTTTGTCACATTTCAGAGCACTACCAAGTTGGTGATGTCCAACACACTGGTCTTGGCACTCCTAGGCCAGTGACTACCAAAATAAAGGATGTTGTGTACCCCTGCGTGTAACTATATCTACAGTGCATTCAGAAAGTATTCAAACCCTTTGACTTTTTTCACATTTTGTTACATTACAGCCTTATTCTAAAATGGATTAAATAAAATACATTCCTCAATCTACACACAATCTACACTTTGTCCATAATGACAAAGCGAAAAGTTTTTTTCGAAAAAAACATTATTTACATAAGTATTCAGACCCTTTGCTATGAGACTCGAAATTGAGCTCAGGTGCATCCTGTTTCCATTGATCATCCTTGAGATGTTTCTACAACTTGGGAGTCCATCTGTGGTAAATTCAATTGATTGGACATGATTTGGAAAGGCACACACCTGTCTATATAAGGTCCCACAGTTGAAAGCGCATGTGAGAGCAAAAACCAAGCCATGAAGTTGAAGGAATAGTCCGTAGAGCTCCGAGACAGGATTGGTTTGAGGTACAGATCTGGGTACCAAAAATGTCTGCAGCATTGAAAAGTCCCAAGAACACAGTGGCCTCCATCATTCTTAAATGGAAGAAGTTTGGAACCACCAAGACTCTTCCTAGAGCTGGCCACCCAGCCATACGGAGCAATCGTGGGAGAAGGGTCTTGGTCAGGGAGGTGACCAAGAACCCGATGGGCCCTCTGACAGAGCTCCAGAGTTCATCTGTGGAGATGGGAGAACCTTCCAGAAGGACAACCATCTCTGCAGCATTCATCCAATCAGGATATTATGGTAGAGTGGCCAGAAGGAAGCCACTCCTCAGTAAAAGGCACATGACAGCCTGCTTGGAGCTTGCCAAAATGCACCTAAAGGACTCTCAGACCATGAGAAACAAGATTCTCTGGTCTGACCATGAGAAACAAGATTCTCTGGTCTGATGAAAGCAAGATTGAACTCTTTGGCCTGAATGCCAAGCGTCACGTCAGGAGGAAACCTGGCACCATCCCTATGGTGAAGCATGGTGGTGGCGGCGTCATGCTGTGCGGATGTTTTTCAGCGGCAGGGACTGGGAGACTAGTCAGGATCGATTAAATGATCAACGGAGCAAAGTACAGAGAGATCCTTGATGAAAACATTCTCCAGAGCGCTCAGGACCTCAGACTGGGGCGAAGGTTCAACTTCCAACAGGACAATGACACTAAGCACACAGCCAAGACAACGTAGGAGCGGCTTCAGTACAAGTCTCTGAATGTCCAAGCCAGAGCCCGGACTTGAACCTGATCGAATATCTCTGGGGAGACCTGAAAATAGCTGTGCAGCGAATCTCCCCATCCAACCTGACATAGCTTGAGAGGATCTGCAAAGAAGAATGGGAGAAACTCCCCAAATACAGGTGTGCCAAGCTTGTAGCGTGATACCCAAGAAGACTCGAAACTGTAATTGTGCAAGTTCTCCCACTTAAAAAGATGAGAGGCCTGTAATTTTCATCATAGGTACACTTCAACTATGACACATTGTAGGATTTTTAATGTATTTATTTGCAAATTATGGTGGAAAATAAGTATTTGGTCAATAACAAAAGTTTCTCAATACTTTGTTATATACCCTTTGTTGGCAATGACAGAGGTAAAACGTTTTCTGTAAGTCTTCACAAGGTTTTCATACACTGTTGCTGGTATTTTGGCCCATTCCTCCATGCAGATCTCCTCTAGAGCAGTGATGTTTTGGAGCTGTTGCTGGGCAACACAGACTTTCAACTCCCTCCAAAGATGTTTTATGGGGTTGAGATCTGGAGACTGGCTAGGCCACTCCAGGACCAGACTTATTTTCCACCATAATTTGCAAATAAATTCATAAAAAATCCTACAATGTGATTTTCTTTCTCATTTTGTCTGTCATAGTTGAAGTGTACCTATGATGAAGATTACAGGCCTCTCTCATCTTTTTAAGTGGGAGAACTTGCACAATTGGTGGCTGACTAAATACTTTTTGGCCCCACTGTATGTTAATTTCATGTTTCAGTTTTTTAATTTTTTTATACATTTGCAAATGAACAGTTTTTGCTTTGTCGTTATGGGTTATTGTGTGTAGATTGATGAGAAGGAAAAAAACAACAATTTAATACATTTTATAATAAGGCTGTAACGTAACAAAATGTGGAAAAAGTCAAGGGGTCTGAATATTTTACGAATGCACTGTGTGCGTGCGTGTTTGTGTGTGCATAGCTACAGTGCCTTCAGAAAGTATTCACACCCCTTTTCCACATTTTGTTGTGTTAAGCTCAGAATTTAAAATGAGATTTTGTGTCACTGGCCTACACACAATACCCCATAATGTCAAAATGTAATTATGTTTTTAGAAATTAATAGAAAATAAAAATCTGAAATGTCTTGAGTCAATAAGAATTGATTGCTTGGTTTCCAGCATTTTGCTGTATGGGAAAAATGAAGTGAATGTTGCTTGTTATATATACTGAGTGTTTTCCATGGGCTGAAGTTTACTTGCTAAGGCAAGCCTAAATATGTTCAGTAGTAAAATGTTGCTTAAAAAGTCACATAAGTTGCAAGGATTCACTCTTTGTGCAATAATAGTGCTTAACATTATTTTTGAATGACTACCTCATCTCTGTACCCCACACATACAAATAATTGTAAGGTCCCTCAGTCAAGCAGTGAATTTCAAACAGATTCAACCACAAAGACCAGGGAGGTTTAACAATGCCTTGCAAAGGGCAACTATTGGTAAATGGGTAAAAAATACAAACACATTTTTGAATATCCCTTTGAGCATGGTGAAGTTATTAATTACACTTTGGATGGTGTATGAATACACCCAGTCACTACAAAGATACATACAGTTGTCCTTTCTAACTCAGTTGAAGAAAACCGCTCAGGGATTTCACCATGAGGCCAATGTTGACTTAAAGACAGTTACAGAGTTTAATGGCTGTGACAGGAGAAAACTGAGGATGGATCAACAACATTGCAGTTACTCCACAATACTAACCTAATTGACAGAGTGAAACTAAGGAATCCTGTACATAATAAAAATATTCCAAAACATGCATCCTTGTTGTAAAGTAATACTGCAAAAAATGTGTTTTGTTTGGGGCAAATCCAATACAACACATTACTGAGTACCACTCTCCAAATTTTTAAGCAGCATCATGTTATGGGTATGCTTGTAATCGTTAAGGATTGGAGAGTTTTTCACATAAAAAAAACAATTGACAGAGTGAAAAGAAGGAATAAGGCACTAAAGTAAAACTGCAAAAAATCTGGCAAAGAAATTAACTTATGTCCTGAATACAAAGTGTCAAGTTTGGGGCAAATCCAACACTAAGTACCACTCTTCATATTTTCAAACATGGTGGTGGCTGCAAGATGTTATGGGTATAATTGTCATCAGCAAGGACTAAAAGTTTTTATTAGAATAAAAAGAAACGAAAGCGATAAGCACAGGAAAAATCCTAGAGGAAAACCTGGTTCAGGCTGCTTTCCAACAGATACGGGAGATAAATTCACCTTTCAGTAAGACAATAACTTAAAACCCAAGGCCAAATATACACTTATACATGACAAAACTACACATATTAGAGTGACCTTTGATTATCCCCAGCATAAGGTGCACCTGTGTAATGATCATATGACCTGTGTAATGATCATGTTAAATCAGCTTCTTGATATGCCGCACCTGTCAGGTGGATGGATTATCTTGGCAAAGGAAAAATGCTCACTAACAGGGATGTAAATACATTTGTGCACAAAATGTAAGAGACATAAGCTTTTGTGCATATGGAACATTTCTGGGATATTTTATTTCAGCTCATGCAACATTTGATCGACACTTTACATGTTGCGTTTATATTTTTGTTCCATGTGTATCTGTGTATGTGGTGGTTGGAAGTTCTCCTGTCCTGCTCTGTGGCGTGGGTAGCGAGTAGAAGTAGAGATGTAGTCCTACATCTGAGAGGGTGTTCCATGGTGCCTGGCTGCCAGCATAGGAGGGCCAACTCATCAGTCTTCCCCAGCCGAGGCCAGGAGGAAGGCCAGGATGAAAGGAAGGGGGGCTGATGGAGTCCAAGGTCTCCCCATCACTACGGATCTGGCCATGGGAGGGTGTATGTGTTTGAGGGAAGGGAAAAGGAAAGGGGGATACCTAGTCAGTTGTACAACTGAATGCATTCAACTGAAATGAGTCTTCCGTATTTAACCCAATCCCTCTGAATCAGGAAGGGGAGAGAGTGTGTGTGGTGTACAAGGATGGAACAGAGAAGGGGGTTATGTGTGAGGGACAGTTGTGGGACATGACATGGTGTGTGTGTGTGAAGGACAGATGGGACATTGGAAGTGGAATGGTGTGTGTATGTTTGTAGGTCTGTGTGGGACAGGGGAGTGATTGGTGTTTGTGTAACGTGCGTTGTTTGAAGGAGACCAAGGCGCAGCGTAATTTGTGGTCATCAAATTTATTTAAATGAGAACCAGCAACAAAATAACAAAGTGAAACCAAAACCGTAGGCTACAAGAGCTGTACAAAAACACGATCCCACAACATAGGTGGGAAAAACGGCTACCTAAGTATGATTCCCAATCAGAGACAGCTGCCTTTGATTGGGAACCACAAAGAAATACAAAACATAGAATGCCCACCCCACATCACACCCTGACAGTTTGTGGGGGGCGTGACAGTTTGTGTGTTGAACAGTGTTGAAATACTCATACCTTCAACTTCGACAGATAAATAATGGCCGAACTGCAACTGACATGCAGCTCTTAAAAACCTAATCTAATATGACCAAAAGAGTAAATACCCAACACAGAACTACCCTGTCCATTCTCAACACTGTATAACTACAGACAGTGTCTTCAGTTTTTTGCAAAAATGATTTCTGAAGTCTGGAAAAACAAGTCACTTGTTTTGATGAGTCCTTATGACATTAAGGAGTCAGAGGCTCCAGATGAAGCTCCTGCTCTCTCTCTCCCTCCACTATCCCTCCTTCCCTCTCTCTGCCAACCCTGTGTGTGCATGTGTGTGAGTGTGTTTGAGGCTTTGTGCATGAGTTGTGTATTTTTCTGTGTGTGTGTGTGTGTGTGTGTGTGTGGCTGGCTGCGGCCCTAAAGTGAGCAGCCGAGGGGAGCCGTCACTAGTGATCACCTCCCTGCCGTGCTGGGGGAAACAGCTGAGGGGGAGTGTGTGTGTGTGTGTGCAGGGGGGAGGCAGTCAGCTTGCATCTCCTGCCCGACTCGCTCACCCGACTGGTGACATTTTAACTGGCGGCATGGCGCGAGGGGGGCAGGGGAGGGAGGGGGGAGTTGGAGATGAAAAAAGGGTGGGGTTCTCCACATGAGAGGTTGTCCTGTGACATGGTTCCAGCAACCCACAGCCCAGCCATGTCACCGGCCCAGAGGGACATTGCACTGAGGAAAGGAAGGAGAAAATGAGGGAGGAAGAGAGGAGATGAAAGAGGGAGGAGGCAAAGTTTTGTGTTTTGCTTGACGCCAGAGGACAGAGAGACAGAGACAGAGTGCGCTGCATCTGGATGTACAGCTGCTTGCTGCTTTAACTCTGACAGCGGTGATGCTAAAAGGGTCTAAAACAGCTTTCACTGGCTTTTAGATAAATACTACTCCAAGACTGGCCCAGTTCAACTGGGTCAGGGCGTGACTTCAAGGCTTTTAGATAAATACTACTCCAAGACTGGCCCAGTTCAACTGGGTCAGGGCGTGACTTCAAGGCTTTTAGATAAATACTACTCCAAGACTGGCCCAGTTCAACTGGGTCAGGGCGTGACTTCAAGGCTTTTAGATAAATACTACTCCAAGACTGGCCCAGTTCAACTGGGTCAGGGCGTGACTTCAAGGCTTTTAGATAAATACTACTCCAAGACTGGCCCAGTTCAACTGGGTCAGGGTGTGACTTCAAGGCTTTTAGATAAATACTACTCCAAGACTGGCGCAGTTCAACTGGGTCAGGGCGTGACTTCAAGGCTTTTAGATAAATACTACTCCAAGACTGGCCCAGTTCAACTGGGTCAGGGCGTGACTTCAAGGCTTTTAGATAAATACTACTCCAAGACTGGCCCAGTTCAACTGGGTCAGGGCGTGACTTCAAGGCTTTTAGATAAATACTACTCCAAGACTGGCCCAGTTCAACTGGGTCAGGGCGTGACTTCAAGGCTTTTAGATAAATACTACTCCAAGACTGGCCCAGTTCAACTGGGTCAGGGCGTGACTTCAAGGCTTTTAGATAAATACTACTCCAAGACTGGCGCAGTTCAACTGGGTCAGGGCGTGACTTCAAGGCTTTTAGATAAATACTACTCCAAGACTGGCGCAGTTCAACTGGGTCAGGGCGTGACTTCAAGGCTTTTAGATAAATACTACTCCAAGACTGGCCCAGTTCAACTGGGTCAGGGTGTGACTTCAAGGCTTTTAGATAAATACTACTCCAAGACTGGCCCAGTTCAACTGGGTCAGGGTGTGACTTCAAGGCTTTTTGTTCCAAAAATACAGCGGCACCAATTTAAATACCAATGTATGTCTACACTAGATATATATATATATATATATACATTTGCATATGCAAATGTGGCATTCAATTTCACCCGAAACTAACACTCAACATTCTAATATACAGACGAAGCATTTGGGAAGAAAGCCTTGACGCTGAACATGCAGCATGTTAGTCATATGGCCCTTGGTTAATCTGTGTGTTAAAGCTGGCATCAGTATACTCCATATTTCCCATCCCATTGTATCCGTGTTCCTGACGGAGAGGGCATGTTAGCACTGAGGGTAAAGGATGAGCTGAGACAGAGGGGGCAGGGAACACTCTTCACATGCACACGCACATTCTGAGAGGCACATGGAGGTGTGTACTCTGTAGGTAGCTTCCACAGACATCCCTGGGGAGCGTTACTTATAGCAGTGCTAACTGTTGTGTGTTCTAATGAGGGGCAGTGAGGATGTTATACTGTGCTGGGTGAAGAGCATACAGTGACACACATGAACATGTCTCCTACAATGAGGCACAAATTAACACAATATGGCCTTGTGTTGGTTTTGAAAGCTTTTGATCACTTTTCACAGCTTTTAGAGGGGGCTTTTACATTATGTTCAGTCCATTCCATTTGCATTCCTGAGAAGACTTTTGGATTACGAAAACAAACACTGGCTGAAGCGGTCTCTCTTTCCATCACTTTTTATTCCGTTCATCTGGGCTGTCCTATTTCACAGGGCCGTGTGGTCTCCCCTCAGCCAGGGCACAGAAACACAGATTGGGACAATGTCATGTGAGCTTCTAAAGCCTGGTCCATTACACCGGCTATTCATATAATCCACCAAATGGACCTTTTTAAACACACTTTGGCCCCTGCTGCTGTGACTGCCTAAAAGTGTGCGTGTGTATTTGTGTGTGAGATAGAAAGATAGACAAAATATGCGTGTTCATGTGTGAGTGTGAGTAAGAATGTGAATGATGTGTGTGTATCTGTTGGTGAGAGTGTGTGTACAGAATCACATCAGTGTATATGTGTGTGTGCGCATGTTTCAAGAAAGGCTCTCCCCTGTCTGTCTGCCCTGCTCCATATCTAACAAGTGTCCCATTAAACCCCATCCCAAGAACATCATGTACTTTTAAATTCTCTGGCCAGCCCTGGATTAAGCAGACAGGCAAGCTGACGTTTACATTTCTTTCTAAGCTACGGCCCATTTTAAAAGCCATTCATTTTCGATCCTCTTTCTCTCTCACTCACCCCGTGTTCCCGATCTCCCTCTTCGGTTCGAAAGTCGTCTCTGTAATCTATACATTGCCGTGGCTAATTTACAGTGAAAATGATGGAGAAATGGCTGTCTTAATGTAATGTAATTCATCATGGCTCTGCTCCCCAACCAGGCCCTGCTCCTATTTAGCATACCATTGGCTGATTATTTGCATATTAATTATCCAAAGGAGTGTGTGTGTGTGTGTGTGTGTGTGTGTGTGTGTGTGTGTAAGAGGTGGGGGGTGATGTGGCCCAGCAAAGCAGAGGGGCTGTGTATGTGTAGGTGTGTGTGTGCACAAGTGTATGTATGTGTATGAGTGTGTCTGCGAGAGGGAGGGGCTGTCTGGGAGGAGGAGAGTGTAGATGAGGGAGGGGAGGGGGGCTTTCTCATAGTAATTATCATATATCAGTGTTCTGACGCTGTAATTGATTACAACAGCTCCGGGAGGCCCCCGGGAGAGAGAGCGCCACAACCCCCCCACCTTATCTCCCACTGCCCCCCCTGGCCTGTGTGTTATCGAAGATCCTCCTCTCGTCTAGAAGGTGTGACAGCTCTGTAAACAGGGCATGGCGCTCCCTCACATTAGATGCTCATTAAGAGGCGAGGCTGACTATCCTCTGGTGCCACTTCATCATCACAGCAAATGAGCTGGCACCAGGTTAGCTAGCACTGCCGAGGACCAGCTCTATAAAATATCAACCTTTACCAGATTCAGCATGTATAAAGTGTGTACATGCTAGTGGTGCATAGTAGATTTATGAGTAACATCCATCCATGTTGTGCATCTATAGATGTATCAGTGTATGGTTTCTGTATATTGATGGTGGTGAGTATTGCATCTTTTTTAAGATGGGTGCAAATTAAGTCAGGATTAGTCCGACGAGCATAAAGACCATTTGCCGTCGATTGTCAATGTGACTATGATGTGTTTTTCCACAGAACGTGACCAGACACACACACACAATTCAAACACAAGGCTTGCTAAGTTCGTGACATGTCCGTGTTGCCTCTGCTCTCCGTCACGTGGAGTGGGTCACTGTGTGGCTCAGCAGAAAGCTGCCATGACGACTCCAGATCCACCCTGACACAATGGGTACTGCAGCATTCTGGGATAGTAGTCTCACTGTCTCTACTAGTTGTCTGGAAGATTGCCTGAGGTAACCGGCCAGACAAAACAGCAACAGTCGAGAAAATGTTCAACAGAGGCTTGGATATTGAATAGGAAGGGTTTTTAAATGCAGACATTTCGAATGAAGGAAAGGGGTTGACACAAATGAGTGAAATCTTCAAATACAACATCCTTTATGAGGGGAACTTTGCCCACTACACTGAATCCTGAATGTTTCATCAGCAAAAATATCAGTTTCCCATCTTAACTAGAGGTCGTCCAATTAATCGGAATGTTTTTTTTATACCTTCATTTAACTAGGCAAGTCAGTTAAGAACACATTCTTATTTACAATGACGGCCTAGGAACAGTGGGTTAACTGCCTTGTTCAGGAGCAGAACGACAGATTTTTACCTTGTCAGCTCAGGGATTCAATCTTGCAACCTTACGGTTAACTAGTCCAACGCTCTAACCACCTGCCTCAAGAGGAGCCTGCCTGTTACGCGAAAGCAGTAAGAAGCCAAGGTAAGTTGCTAGCTAGCATTAAACTTATCTTATAAAAAACAATCAATCTATCAATCATAATCACTAGTTAACTACACATGGTTGATGATATTACTGGTTTATCTAGCGTGTCCTGCGTTGCATATAATCGATGCGGTGCGTATTCGTGAAAAAGGACTGTCGTTGCTCCAACGTGTACCTAACCATAAACATCCATGCCTTTCTTAAAATCAATACACAGAAATATATATTTTTAAACCTGCATATTTAGCTAAAAGAAATCCAGGTTAGCAGGCAATTATTAACCAAGTTAAATTGTGTCACTTCTCTTGCGAGTCAGGGTATATGCAACAGTTTGGGCCGCCTGGCTCATTGCGAACTAATTTTACGTAATTATGACATAACATTGAAGGTTGTGCAATGTAACAGGAATATTTAGACTTATGGATGCCACCCATTAGATAAAATACGGAACGGTTCCGTATTTCACTGAAAGAATAAACTTTTTGTTTTCGAGATGATAGTTTCCGGATTCGACCATATTAATGACCTAAGGCTCGTATTTCTGTGTGTTATTATGTTATAATTAAGTCTATGATTTGATAGAGCAGTCTGACTGAGCGATGGTAGGCACCAGCAGGCTCGTAAGCATTCATTCAAACAGCACTTTCGTGCGTTTTGCCAGCAGCTCTTCCCTGTGCTTCAAGCATTGCGCTGTTTATGACATCAAGCCTATCAACTCCCGAGATTAGGCTGGTGTAACCGATGTGAAATGGCTAGCTAGTTAGGGGGGGTGATCGCTAATAGCGTTTCAAACATCACCTGCTCTGAGACTTGGAGTGGTTGTTCCCCTTGCTCTGCATGGGCAATGCGAGGGTGGCTGTTGTCGATGTGTTCCTGGTTCGAGCCCAGGTAGGGGCGAGGAGAGGGACGGAAGCTATAATGTTACACTGGCAATACTAAAGTGCCTATAAGAACATCCAATAGTCAAGGTATATGAAATACAAATGGTATAGAGAGAAATAGTCCTATAAATACTATATTAACTACAACCTACAACGTCTTACCTGGGAATATTAAAGACTCATGTTAAAAGGAACCACCAGCTTTCATATGTTCTCATGTTCTGAGCAAGGAACTTAAATGTTAGCTTTCTTACATGGCACATATTGTACTTTTACTTCTACAACACTTTGCATTATTTAAACCAAATTGAACATGTTTCATTATTTATTTGAGGCTAAATAGATTTTATTTATGTATTATATTAAGTTAAAATAAGTGTTCATTCAGTATTGTTGTAATTGTCATTATTACAAATAAAACAATAAAATTGTCCGATTAATCGGTATCGGCTTTTTTGGTCCTCCAATAATCGGTATCTTAACCAACACTTACAACACATTTGCTTAATTGTCTCCTAACCCAGTTCTAAGGCCACTTAGAACCAAAATGTATTTGCATTAAAAAAAACTCATTATCTTCTTTAAAAACCCTGCCATTTTAATTGATCTTCCTCGGGCCAGGCACAAATGAGGCCCCAAATTTGATTAGCCTGTATCTTAATTCACGACAACATCAACACGGTGGCAGGCAACAACAATGTCCTTGGGTCTTCCTGGATGTCTTTCTGCAGTCATCACCTCCCTAGCGCCTGGTCTTTAATTAGCTATCCATAATTAGCATCCCTGCAGTAGCTTCGGCTCCGACCAGTCGGGATGCACATGCTCAGATAGGGTAGATTGCGGGACGGCGTGGAGGTGTTAACCATAAACCCCCTTACCCTGGCGTGTACCTTATCACGCTTTGGCTAATGAGAAATGAGTGGAGGCCACAGGCCTTTGATTTCAATGGTGTTGCTAAGCACTTGTGCTAAGCATAAATCTGTTGTTCTGCCCCTGAACAAGGCAGTTAACCCAATGTTCCTAGGCCGTCATTGAAAATAAGAAGTTGTTCTTAACTGACTTACCTAGTTAAATAAAGGTAAAATAAAAAATAAATAATAAATAAACTAGCCCTTTCAATATTGTATCAAATGAGACGGTTTGTTGTATCTACCTGAAATTATTTATTGCGTTTCAAAAATATGTTGTGTTTTAGGCTTGTTTGAGAGAGTGAGTAAGAGGCATCTTTCCTGAAAAATAGCCTTGGGATCAGCTATTACTGTCCCAGTCCAAACCTTAAAGGTGCTACACCGAGAACTTCTGATTTCCACTAGATAACACAGCCACAAAGTCAAAGCTTTCCCATTTTGACTACAGATGCCGCTCCGGTGGTAGAAATCAATAGTTCGATTACCACAACCAACTACAAAACTGGCGGGTAAGCTACATTGTGAAACACTATCATTCCACTATTACTGCAGACATATTATGGAAATTGAAAAAAATAATATGTGTAGCATCTTTAACCATTGTGGACTAAATCAGATAACGGCTCCCGGGACAGTTGTTCGCGTAGCAATTGAGACTGGGAACAAGGACAGATTAAGAGTTAGAAAGGCAACAGAGTGTTCAGAGAGGATCTGGTATACTATGTGTGTGGTGTGTGTTCACAGTATATGTGTGTGCTTGTGTGTAACTTGTTGTCCTACCGTATCAGGACCTCAATGTCCTAAAAAAAAACAACTGTAGTTTACTGTAGTTTATTTAGTAAATATTTTCTTAAAATTCGTTGGTTAAGGGCTTATAAGTAAGTATTCGGCGCATGTGACAAATAAAATTAGATTTTGATTTGAATTCACCCGAATGTCCTGATAAGGTAGGAAAACAATAACTTTTTTCATGTCCTGAATTTGTTCAAATGCTATTTTAAGCTTAAGGGTTAGGTTTAGGGTTTTGGGTTAAGGGTTAGAGAAAATAGGATTTTTAATGGTCAAACATTCTTACTCCCCAAAAAGTCCTGAAATTACATGAAAATAAAGCTGTGTGTGTGTGTACAGTATGTGTGTGTGATGGTGGGGTCAGGAGGCAGACGCAGACGGAGGACTGTGGGAGAGACCTGACGGACAGGTTCACACACACCACTGGCCCAACTCTCGAGAAACGGAATAAAAACCTGGAAAATGTTTCCTTTCAATACAAGGACTGTAGCCGGGGACAATTTAATCCCTGGGCAAGGACAGAGGCTCTACCTGTTCTCAGTGGCCATCAATCAGATCACACACTGGGACATGGACACACACACACTTGTAGGTGGATGTATGTATGAGCGCATGAATGCAGACACACACATGCATGGAAGCATATGCTCACTGTCAATGAAAACGACAATGCTCAGTCTATGTTCCTTTGTGGTCAAAACATCTATTCCTTTCTGAGAAGGATTTGATCAGCGATATTGTGTGTGTGAGGCTATAGTATCCAGTCCTCCATTACTAGATACCTGGTTGGCCCTGTAAGCAGCATGTTCTGTTTGTGTTTGTGAGTGTGTGTGTAAGTGCTGAGCGTTTAGTGATTTTTGAGGTCGTTTCGGGTAGATCATGAAAAAATAAACATGGTTTTCGATTTTGATATAAAAATGAAAACATTAATGCACTGCGCGGGTTGAATGCTGTAACACAGAACAATTAATAAAAGTCCCGTGATGGTAGTGACTGCCCGTTACTGCTTATCAACTATCATTTATTCACATTACTTTAATAAAATATTTCAGTTGTGTATATTACATTTGTTTTATTTTATGACTTTTATTTCATTCCAAGTCATCATCTCATCTCTATAGAGCTGCTGCCAATGCTGTCTGACAAAATCACAATTTTAATAGTTCTTTAAAGTAAATAAGGCATACTTTTATGACTGCTGAATACCAACTATCAATCACTTAGATCATGTATTTTTAGGTAGAGCCATCTCGAAGTAACTGCTCTCTTTCCCTCTTGATCATGCATTCTTCTGTCTCTTCTCTCCTTGTCTGCCCCACACAGACCGAAAAAGTAGGTACACGCTAAACTATGTAGAATATTGGCCTGTTAAACTACAAATCCATACTACATCACACAGTTAGGGCTTGATCTGATTTATCTCAATAGAAACTGCACATTGAGGTCACAAAAAAAAGGTAACAAAATTAAATTAAAATAATTGAACCAACATCGGTCAATTAGTTGTTTAAAAAACATTTCGGTTATTTTTTGGTTATTCGCTCAGCAATAGTGTGTATTTGTTTCTGTGTGTGTGTACTTGTACATTGTGGCTGGTAATGAAGGTGCAGTACTTTCTATCAGTGTGTGTGCGTCTGGTGTGTGTTTACCTTGTGGCTGGCCCTGTAAGGGCAGGACGTTCTGCCCCAGCTCTCCATTGAGCCACAGCTGCATACGGATAAAGGGCTCCCGGCCCTTCTGGGTCAGCTTACTCCAGGGCTTGGGCCTGGACAGCATGTCGCTAACACTACCCTGAGACAGGCCCAGCACCTGTAACACGTACACACGTATTGACAAACAGACATGCACACACACGCACAGAACACAGACACATCAGCCAATAAATAATTAAATATACCTGAGCTCAATCACAGTAAAATAACATTCCAATGTATAATTACACTGCACAGAATGCATGCCAGCATGAAGCCTGATATTAGCTACTGTAAGCAAACAAAAACAATAGTCCATACTGTACAGTATGGACAAGTACAAGACACACATGCAAATACACAGAGATCATGCAGTTTTTCCTTCAAACCCCTGAGATCTGTACAGTACATCACTACACCGTCTGCTTTAGTTTGTACCAAAGAGGGTGTGTAACAGTTTTTGTTGGTGGAATCCTGGTTGGTGGCTACATCACTGTGTGATGCCATTAACTAGCTGACTGCTAAGAGAGAAAGGTTTACATGTGTCTAAATGGATGTGACAACTGCTGGCCAGTGTAGGATCGGGGGCCCTCTGTACTGTACTGAAGCTTAGAGGACCACATATATTGTGTGATGTTAATAGTGACCGCTTCACACAAATCTTTTTACATGTGTATGAATGGACTCATTCAGGAAACACACTCCAACGGAGGGGCTGAGTTAGCATAGTACACACAGTTTTGAACTGTGCTGACCGAGGGTGGAGGGCAGTTGGGTGACTCAGCGTAGATTACTGGAAGGGAGAGAGGGAAGGGGAGCAGTATTACAGGGGGGATGTGAGTTGACACTACACTGGCGCAGGATGGGTATATCAGGCAGTATAAGGACACGGGTATGGGACGGTACGGCGTAGGGTGGTATGGGACGATAGGGCATAGGGTGGTATGGGATGGTAGTGCGTAAGGTGTCTTGCACACCTTCTCTCCAAAGATGCGTTGGCAGATGCCGTTCTTGGCCAGCTTGTCCTTGACCTGCTGGGTGAGCTCGGCCGTGTCCACCTCCTGGTACATGTAGACCTCGTACTGCTCAGGCGTGAGCGGCGCCACCACCGGCTTGACTGGTTTGGCTGCGGGGGTCAATAGGGAACCCAGGGGCCCCAGGCTCAAGGACAGGGGCAGGGGAGAGGGGCTGCTCTGGGGGGTGTCAGCGCGGCTGGGCCCCTGGGTGTTGGTGCCTCCGCCGGGCTCGGAGCCGGCCTGGGAGTATGGGGACTCAGCCCGGGGCCAGTCCTTCCAGCAGTCCGGGGAGGAGATGGAGACGGAGGAGGAGAAGGGGGCCAGCGCCGAGGACGAGCCGGCTAGCCGGGGAGGCTTCTGGCGGAGACACAGAAAGGCACAGTCAGTTGGGGTGGTGGGGGAGTGGGGATGGGGCCTGCCACTAAAGGCTAACGGCTAATTGCAAACGGCACAGTCACTGTGGAGGGAGGGCGCTAACCACTAACGCTAATACATAGGTGGTTCCTCTTCCCCTATAAAGGATTAGGACACACCCACTGTCATTGGATGGATCCAGAGTGGGTATGTGGAGCAAAGAAACTTAGCTCCCATAAGTTGCTGGGTTAGGCATTGTCCTGCCTTTGAAAGTTGATAGTTTGCCATATCTGATGGAGACACCTAGCAGATTGTCTCCGCCACGTTGCTAAACCGGTTTGCGGTGTCGACACAAACCTCACACACATGCACACGGAGCATTTCGTCCCGAGTGGAGCAGCTGCATGTTACAGATGAGCAAAGACAATGGCCCTCTGTTTTGTGTGGTCTATTACAACACGGTCTTCCAATATCACCTTCCAAATACATCCAAATTACAGTTGCACAAGGGCTGTGTACAGAAGCTGATTTGAGTGATGGCCACCAACAAAAACTACAATAGTGAGTAACAAATCTCAGCAGTTTGAGAAGTAGCTAACAACAGACAAACAGCATATACTGTAGATGTTCCATCAGAGGGTATTAGCCATGAGTTTAGAAATGTGTGATATAGTGATATGACCAATGTTCGCTCTAAGCTGCGTGCACGTGCAGAAATATCAGCCCACAGAGAGAAGCATGAGATTGAACTTCACTCAACTTTCTAGAGTAGTGTTCACCAACCGGTCAATTGCGATCGACAGGTCGATCTCCAAGGCATTCCTAGTCGATCATCAAACATTTATTTAAAAATAATTATAAAGCAATGTGTTTCTATTATTTTTTTAAATTTGTCTCGGGCTGTTGGCGGTAGGTGCACAGCGTTCAGCTGCCCTGTGCGCCGGGTAGGCGAACTGTTGCCATTTTGAACCATTTCGTGTGTCTGAAGGTACAAGGAGGAGAAGGGGTACAAACTCTGCCTTCCAGGCTGGCCCAGAGAGCAAATCAAGTGCACTATAGGCCTACCGCTGGCCAATCGAATGGCTTAGATGACCGTCTCTGCAGTAACATAGCAGGCATAAAAGAAAGCTACAGCAAAGTTGATACTGTGAGATTTCAAAACCATGACTAGAGAGAATGTCAATGAATACAGCAAAGAGCTGCTGTTTTTATGATTGAGTTCATGTTTAAATTCTTACTCGGCATTGTCAACACTTTGTGTTCAACACTTTTATAAGCCATAAAATGTGCGTTTTTCCTATTTCCACTCAGTGCTACAACAAACACTGCAGCAGTAATGAATGACTAGCAAAGTGTATCTATAGGCTTGCGTTGTTATTATTATTAGCACCTTAGGTATTTTTTAATATTGAGGAATATTGAACTTTCTCTGTTCATAGAAGTAACAACACAAATTTGTGCATGAAACAGAAATAATGTGGTGCGACACGAGTTTCGCCATCATCTGGAAGACTGTGTCCCTTTACGGTCAGTGTCAGTGGAGGAAAGGGAGAGCGGAGAGATGTTGAGAGGCGGACCCTCAGTCTGCTGCTCTCTCCCTATGCTGAGACTGACCATCAGTCCAATTAAATAAAATACAAATCTAATTATTTAAATGTATGCTCACTCAGCTGTGCTTCACAAGTAATACAATAATGGATCTATTACAGGTGTGATCATTTTGCCTACCTCAATTTTTTTAAATACAATTTTTTTTAAATGGCCGAAGCAAAGCCAATATGCATTGATAATATATTGGGCCTATAGCTTACTGCACAAACATAACTGCTACAGTACGGTTTTTAATTGGTTAATGTTGCATAGGCTTACGTTTTTCAAGTCATGTAAAAAACAATCTGAGCGGTAGATCTCGGCTTGCATTTTGAATCAATCTGATCTTGACTCAGAAACGGTTGGTGACCACTGTTCTAGAATTTTCCCTGTTAACACCATCAACGTTTCCCTTTACCGTGGAAATTGTGATCGAATCAACGCAATATTAGCCACTTTCAATGAAACATGCCAAAATAAAATTAACTATGCAAGAGATTTTGTTGTAGGCAGAACACATCGGCGTAGGATTCTATTGCATTGACACGCACTACTCAGCCTGTACTCTACACAAACCAGTGCGGCATAAACAATCAGAGCTGCAGTAGGCCTATATGCAAATAGACCTTTGCCATTTACTTTGAACTGGACTGTGTTTACAGCATGAGCGGTTGTGAGTAGATGCGCTTGTTAGGAGGTCAAAGCATGTAGCCACATGTGAACATTTTGTTCAAATCCTTTGCTAGTTAGTGAATTATTAGCCCAGTTACAGATCATTTGTAGTCAGCAATAGGGGAGTGATTGCTTCCTACAAGAGTACAAGATTTTTACATTTCTAGACATCTTTGAAAAGCGAGTCAGGTAAAGAGCTTTTTTTTGTCTTAAAGGTTGTTGTATTTTGAGATAGGTTTGAATAAACTAAGTAGCCAATATACAGAGGGTAGCATAAGCGATCTGATTCTCTGTAATAATGGTATGGCAATAATAGTGCATTTTGTTTTATAAAGTGGTTTCTTGCATCAAACAACACAACAACATTTTCAGTCACCTTGTCTGAATGACAAGTGGATAAACAGGTTTATGTGGAGCCCTGCATGTTTTTTTTCAAAAGTATCATGGACTGTAGGCCTACATTGAACACCACACATTGGCAGCAACTGTAGGCTGAATGATAGAACAGCTATTTCCATGTTAAAATATTATGGGATGAATTTTCTCCATTGTTTTTGATGGTAGGCCTACAGTACATTATGATCAAATAGCCACAGTACCCTACATGGCCACTGTTAAAACTAAGTTAAAGCGGGTACAGCCTCAGTGTTCACAGTAAATGCGTGCTGGAAGTTACACAGAATTAGAGGGAACATTGGATATGACACATTCTCAGAACATTTTGAACATTGTGGCTGTGGCCAGTAACTGTCATGCAAATAACTGCCGGTCCGTTAATGAACAAAAACACATTTAGCATCTCCGGCCTTCCACGCATAGCCTACAAGCCACTCAAATCAAATCAAATTTTATTGGTCACATACACATGGTTAGCAGATGTTAATGCGAGTGTAGTGAAATGCTTGTGCTTCTAGTTCCGACCATGCAGTAATATCTAACAAGTAATCTAACAATTTCACAACAACAAAGGAATGAATAACAATATGTACATTTAAATATATGGATGAGCGATGGCCGTTCGCCATCTTGCCTATGCGGACCTTTGGAACGTCTACATTGAAAAAAGTATAATAAATCAATGTAATATAGCCTACACCGTCACAATAAATCCATGTAATATAGCCTACACCGTCACAATAAATCCATGTAATATAGCCTACACCGTCACAATAAATCCATGTAATATAGCCTACACCGTCACAATAAATCCATGTAATATAGCCTACACCGTCACAATAAATCCATGTAATATAGCCTACACCGTCACAATAAATCCATGTAATATAGCCTACACCGTCACAATAAATCCATGTAATATAGCCTACACCGTCACAATAAATCCATGTAATATAGCCTACACCGTCACAATAAATCCATGTAATATAGCCTACACCGTCACAATAAATCCATGTAATATAGCCTACACCATCACAATAAAACCATGATTTATTTTAGACAGGTCTAAAGAAACATTATGATATGAAGAAAATGAAGCCTATTTCAGGAGAACAGAATAGCATATTCTGAGTCATCCTTGTTAGGCCCTGATCTGTCTATGCCATATGGCTGTGGGCTACACTTGTTCATTTTGCAGACAATATTTGCTTAGAACTCTGTGGCATTATATTATGCTAAGAAGAATATAATTGAACATACAGTGGCTGAATAAAATAGAAAGGATATGATTGAGGGAGTGCGGCACATGCGGTTATTCTATGTTGAGTGGTTAACAAAGTGATCATTTGAAACAGGTCCTCCTATATGCTTAATTGAGTTATTTATGCAAGTTTTGTTGTTAGGCTAAATATTTTGATTTCTAATACATTCTAAGGCTGCATTTTGCGACAAATGTATGTTTCTTGCACAGGCTGCACACAATTCATCAGTCTCTCACTCACAATTTGACAAGCACTTGATAATACTCTCACTCATCAGACTATTTTCAATGTAATGTGGTCTTTACATATAGCCTACTAATATATGTGTGGAAATATTTGAGGATTTACTATAGAATGGCCCACAAAAAAAATATGTCATCCGTAGCCTGCACTCGAATAGCGAATGGGCGAAGCACTTACTGCGGTTATGTTTTTAATATGCCAGGTAAGCTACACCAGTTGTAAAGCGGATTAATGTCCTTAATAATTAAAACAATTGCAATAAATATAGTTGCACCAGAAAGATGGGATCATCTTTTAAATAGTGGCAGGTCAAAACTGCCATTTTGCAATGACTGGTCTTATAAGAACATGCGTTTCACTTGGCTCTGTGGGCTCCAACCCTGTTCCAGGGGTCCTAGGCCTACAGGCTGTGGGCTCTCCAACCCTGTTCCAGGGTCCTAGGCCTACAGGCTATGGGTTCTCCAACCCTGTTCCAGGGGTCCTAGGCCTACAGGCTATGGGCTCTCCAACCCTGTTCCAGGGGTCCTAGGCCTATAGGCTGTGGGCTTTCCAACCCTGTTCCAGGGGTCCTAGGCCTACAGGCTGTGGGCTCTCCAACCCTGTTCCAGGGGTCCTAGGCCTACAGGCTGTGGGCTCTCCAACCTTGTTCCAGGGGTTCTAGGCCTACAGGCTATGGGCTCTCCAACCCTGTTCCAGGGGTCCTAGGCCTACAGACTATGGGCTCTCCAACCCTGTTCCAGGGGTCCTAGGTCTACAGGCTACGCTTAAGATTTATTTGCCCACTTTAGTTGCGATACAAACCCTATCAAAACATACAGGTCTATAGGCTAGGCTACATGTGCATGCAACTATGATTTGAAAAAGTCGCAAAGAAATGCATGCACTGTTTGCATATAAATCTTGTGCAACATGGGCTTATAGGAACACATTTCATTTCATGCATTAACCAGAAATGAGGAGCTGACTCTCACTGTGCAACAGGTGATCATATTCCACTCAAACTCTGAATGCCAGGGCTCTCATTAAGTGTATGATTATATTTTAGATTGCATTTGGATTGATGTCAGAGTGATTAGAGGGACAATAGAGCGCTGAGTACGAGGCCATTAGTGACTGGCTGTTAGCAAGTTTGGTAGGCTACTAATGACCATCAGCAACATCAGAGTGCAGTTTTGGAGAAGCCTAATTACGGTCATGGAATTTGACTGTGGTCATGACTGCCGATGTGGCGGTAATGCGGTGACCGTAACAGCCCTAACTGTGGCCAGACCACCATGGTTCAGAGGTGAGAGGTCATGAAGGCAGAGTGTGTGAGGTATTAACGGTACTGTACCTCCTTACTGTCCTCCTGACTCCGCACGTCGTCGTTCATGCTAGACGTGACTCCCCGCCCCCCGGGGTGCATACTATTCCACCATTGGTCCCTCCAGGAGCCCCGCCCCTGCTTGGTCCCTCCGTCCATTAGAGACCCTCCTCCTACCCCGCCTTCTCCCACCACCACCTCTCCTGCCTCCTTCACCATGGCAGAGTGGAGGTCCAGGAGGGAGGAGGGAGAGGAGGATGGGGGGATGGGGGGCTTCTTGAGGGAGAGGGCCAGGGGTGAGTAGGAGGCCGGGAGAGTGGAAGCGCCCAGGAGTTTGGGAGAGAGCAGGGCCAGGTCAGAGGTGCCCATGGAGGAGGGCTTGAGGATGGGCTCCAGGGCGGCCTGCTGGGCCTCCATCTCCCTCCTTGCCTGCTCTAGGATGGAGCGGATGGTCTCGTCTGAGCTGGAGGATCCACCTGAGCCGATACTACCACCACCACCAATGCTGGACGAGGGAGGGGTCTGAGACAAGTCCACTGCAGGGAGAGAGACTGACAGAGAGGATACACAGTCATCAGACAACACTACAAATGTCATCAACACTCAACTTCAGATGATGCTTCATGGCCCACATATACAGTGCTAGGATAAGTGGAGGATAATTCTGGATTTTCTGTTTGATACCTGAAGTTCTACACAAAAGGAAAATAAATGCTATAGTAGAAACATATGCCTTAGATTTAAGACATGGTCAAGGAAATGTTTTCTACATCCCTTACAGAAACAGAAGGCACAACAGTCTTGTAGTCTGTATTTGGTTTGTATATTCTCGGTGTGGGGTCACACATTGTTTAAGGTTAAATCCATTCCTCACCGAGTCTGAGACTTTGTGCATATTTTGCGAAATAGTTGCCCATGCCTCGGGGGTAACCTGTCTGTCGTCGCTGTCTGTTGTCCACCCCATCTGTAGTGGGTGGCATGGCGTCAAAAGGGGGTTAGCACGAGGGACATCTCTTAGACATTCTAATGGCGGTGTATGGGGTAGTCACTAGCACTGTTTGACATTAGTTATGGCATTTGCAATTTAGGGATACATGTCAGACCCATTAGATACAATTGGGAAATCTTGATCCAACCACATCACATCCTACTGTATGTTCCTCCACTTTACTTCACTTTTGTATGAGGTCAACACACTAGGAAGTTCCTTCATCCCTTCAATACCCACCATCCCTATAATTTACTTATAAGGGGCATGCAGTGTGGTATGAGGGTTGGGGGTCAGATGAGAAGCTTCAACAGCAGGGTTGAGGTCAATTTATTTTAGCTCTGTCAATACGGTAAATCAATTGGAAATTCAAACCAGACCATGGTGTAGAGTAGTTTCCATCAGACACAGAGCAAAGAGAGGAGTTACTCACCAGCCTTCTGGACCTGCAGCTCTCTCTTGGCCTGCTCCAGGATGGACTTGATGGCCTCGTCTGACCCACTCTCCGGAGTACGGATCCGCGTGGTGATGTTACCTAGGAATGGGCAACAAAGGTCAGTGGTCAATGGACTGTACCAAAGGGAGGGACGGCGGGAAGCAATGGGGGTGATAGAAAGTTGGGGTAATTAATAAATGTTGCTAGTATTTGACTTCAATATGTCACAGGTGCACAGTCATAAGATACCCAAAATATAGCTGAATGTTTTGAGTTTGAGAAAAGTGCTACTTTTCCTATAAATATCCAGTAAAACAGTAAATTCAGACAAGCTGTGAGACGGTGAAGTTTGAGTCTACCCACTGTCTCCTGTCTAAAAGGAACCCAAGGAGACGTTGCTCCTAGCCTTCTCCTTCATTGCGTTCTGACAAACCGCGACGGCCCCCCTGGACTGCAGTACTCCCCATGGGTCTCCCTTTACAACACAGCTCAATCCTGTTAACACAAGTGGCCAAGGCTACACATGTTCCTCATGAGTGCTGAACAGAACACTTCCAGCAGCCAGCCAGCTACTCTCTCTCCGCAACAATGGGAACCAGACTTTGGACAAGCTCCATAAGAAACATAAGACCTGGTGTTTTGGACGGGCTTCAGAAGGGAAGGCTAATTGCTGTTTGGAGTTAAACATGGAGGGGCCAGACTAACGTGGCTTCCAACTTTCGGCTTCCTCTCCTCTCTCTCTCATTTGTCCTGAGTGAGTGGTCGGAGTAATTGGGCAAGGTCGTGCTCGCTCATGTGTGTGAGTGAGGCAGGGAGCAGCTGGCTACATGGGGGGTGAACTGCAAGTAATTCATAACAAAAAAGGGGTCTGACCCAGACAAGGGCAGGTAAGTGCTCCCCCCGGAGTGGAGACATGGTGGCCTACCAGTGACACCAGTAAGACCCAGCACTCTCACTCATACACAGACACACACACGCACAGTCATGGTGGTGTTTGGGCACAGCTGCCGGGTCATGGGGACGTGATGTAACCTCTCTTTCACAGTTTTGTTGAGGCCACCACCGCCTGTAAAAATAAAAAGGTTTGAAAATGTTTGTGTTTGTGGCCTACCGAAGTGCCAAACAGCATGTAAGCACCACAGCTTTGGCCATTTTCAGAAGGCATGAAAAACTGCATGGTTTTGTGGAAAGTACATAGTACAGCATATAAAGGAGCTTTTTAAAGGCTAAATTATATGTATGAGGTTTCGCCCTGATTTCAGACTGGGAGAGAGATTGCGTGGGCTGGTTGGGACTGGATGTTTAGACTGCGTTTTACGACGCACCCTATGGGTTCAAAGGGTGCCTTTATAAACCCCTCCCTGCCTTATCCTGTCCCTGGGTTTTCGCCTGAGGTAGAAGTTGCCCTTAACCACCGATCTAGGACCAGATAAAAAACAACCCTTAACAAGGAAGAAACATATCTGACCCTGTATCAGCCTCATCCCTGTATTTTGAACCAGACTCCAGGCCAGAAGTGGTAGAGTGACTTTGACAATGGCTAACTGACACAACAAATTGGACAACATAAAAGCCGACCAAAACACTAAACCAACCACGATAGGGAAGGCAAAGAACAGACCTGCCCTCGAGGAGCCTTCGGAGCCGGTTCTTCGCTTCGGAACCTCCTGAAACACTCTGTTCAGGTTCTGGCCTGGGTTCTCTGTTGGAAAACAAGCGGCGACAGATAAGATAAGTGTCAGACCACTGGACTGCCACATGGATGAGGGGAGACACTGACCTAGGCACAGGTCTAGGATCAGCTTACACTCCCCAAATTCGAACCTTAAACATTAGGCGGGAAAACTCAAAACGGACACTAGATCAGTGTCTAGGAGCAGTTTTATTCTACACAAATGGATATAGTGGTGGTAGTCAGGGCATTTGCTATATAGAGCTATAGATCTACAGTTACTAGACCACCACAACATCTAGACATCTGAGCAAAAACCCTAACATTTGGGCAAAATCAATTCAACTTATTTAACATGGACGAAACCCATAAGTGATTTACTAAAGAAGACAGCTCTGCTACCCGGCCCGAGCGCGACAGGCCCCGACATTATACATTGGGTTAGAGCCGGTTAGGGCCTGTTTTTTCATCAATAACTAGGGTACGGGCTGGACATCAACCAAATTGATTACTAACATTTTGAAGCTAAGCCATTTGCTTATGCTGCGCAGAGCATTGTCTGATTCGACAGAAGAGTATTATTTTCGGTGAAATAATAATGTTCCTTAGGTTGTCGTAGTTTAGAGTGACGAAAAGTAGGTAGCCAACTGCTCTCTCATGCCTCATCATTGAGCAGAGAAGTCCCAAAGAAGCAGTTGCAATGGTTACTCACATGCAGAGTCATGAACAGAGCGCATGCAGCGCTGTGAGGGAGCGGGGAACAGCAAAATGCATCATACCGGCTTTATTTCAAATCAAATCGTATTTGTCACATACACGTGTTAAACAGATGTTATTGCGGGTGTCGCAAAATGCTTGAGTTTCTAGCTCCAACAGCGCAGTAATATCTAACAATACACACAGTCTAAAGTAAAGGAATGGAATTAAGAATATATAAATATTTGGACGAGCAATGTCAGAGCGGCATAGACTAAGACACAGTAGAATAGGATAGAATACAATATATACATATGAGATGAGTAAAGCAAAATATGTAAACATTATTAAAGTGACTAGTGTTCCATTGGCCAGTGATTTCAAGTCTATGTATATAGAGCAGAAGCTTCTAATGTGCTAGTGATGGCTATTTAAGATGGTCTTGAGATAGTTGTTTTTCAGTCTCTGGGTCACAGCTTTGATGCGCCTGTATTTCTTTATTTTGAAAGTTATATATCTTAACTTGTTATTCTAACTTCCGTGACGCATATAAAGCCATCCCCCGTCCTCCTTTCGGAAAATCTGACCACGACTCCATTTTGTTGCTCCCAGCCTATAGACAGAAACTAGAACAGGAAACGCCCGTGCTCAGGGCTGTTCAACGCTGGTCCGACCAATCTGATTCCACACTTCAAGATTGCGATGATCACGTGGACTGGAATTATGTTCCGCATAGCGTCGGACAATAACATTGATGAATACGCTGATTCGGTGAGCGAGTTTATTAGCAAGTGCATCAGTGATGTTGTACAAACAGAGTCTATTAAAACATTCCCCAACCAGAAACCGTGGATTGATGGCAGCATTCGCGCGAAACTGAAAGCGCGAACCACTGCTTTTAATCAGGGCAAGGCGACCGGAAACATGACCGAATACAAACAGTGCAGATATTCCCGCCGCAAGGCAATCAAACAAGCTAAGCGTCAGTATAGAGACAAAGTAGAGTCGCAATTCAACGGCTCAGACACGAGAGGTATGTGGCAGGGTCTACAGTCAATCACGGACTAAAGAAGGAAAACCAGCACCATCGCAGACCACAATGTTTTGATCCCTGACAAACTAAACAACTTCTTTGTTCGCTTTGAGGACAATACAGTGCCACTGACACGGCCCGCTACCAAAACCTGCGGGCTCTCATTCACTGCAGCCAACGTGAGTTAAACATTTAAACGTGTTAACCCTCGCAAGGCTGCCGGCTCAGACGGTATCCCCAGCCACGTCCTCAGAGCATGCGCAGACCAGCTGGCTGGTGTGTTTACGGACATATTCAATCTATTTTTATCCCAGTCTGCTGTTCCCACATGCTTCAAGAGGGCCACCATTGTTCCTGTTCCCAACAAAGCTAAGGTAACTGAGCTAAATGACTATCGCCCCGTAGCACTCACTTCCGTCATCATGAAGTGCTTTGAGAGACTAGTCAAGGACTATATCACCACCACCCTACCTGGCACCCTAGACCCACTCCAATTTGCTTACCGCCCCAATAGGTCCACAGACAACGCAATCACACTGCACACTGCCCTAACCCATCTGGACAAGAGGAATACCTATGTAATAATTCTGTTCATCGATTACAGCTCAGCATTTACCACCATAGGAAGGCCCTGGGTCTCGACCCCACCTTGTGTAACTGGGTCCTGGACTTCCTGACGGGCCGTCCCCAGGTGGTGGGGGTAGGTAACAACATCTCCACCCTGCTGATCCTCAACTCTGGGGCCCCACAAGGGTGCGTTCCCAGCCCTCTCCTGTACTCCCTGTTCACCCATGACTGCGTGGCCATGCATGCCTCCAACTCAATCATCAAGTTAGCAGACGACACTACAGTGGTAGGCTTGATTACCAACAACGACGAGACGGCCTACAGGGAAGAGGTGAGGGCCCTCGGAGTTTGGTGTCAAGAAAATAACATCACACTCAATGTCAACAAAACAAAGGAGATGATCCTGGACTTCAGGAAACAGCAGAGGGAGCAGCCACCTATCCATATCGACGGGACAGTAGTGGAGAAGGTGGAGAGTTTTAAGTTTCTCGGCGTACACATCACGGACAAACTGAAATGGTCCACCCACACAGACAGCGTGGTGAAGAAGGCGCAGCAGCGCCTCTTCAACCTCAGGAGGCTGAAGAAATTTGGCTCGTCACCAAACACACTCACAACCTTTTACAGATGCACAATCGAGAGCATCCTGTCGGGCTGTATCACCGCCTGGTACGGCAACTGCTCCGCCCACAACCGTAAGGCTCTCCAGAGGGTAGTGAGGTCTGCACAACGCATCACCGGGGGCAAACTACCTGCCCTCCAGGACACCTACACCACCCGATGTCACAGGAAGGCCAAAAAGATCATCAAGGACAACAACCACCCGAGCCACTGCCTGTTCACCCCGCTATCATCCAGAAGGCGAGGTCAGTACAGGTGCATCAAAGTGGGGACCGAGAGACTGAAAAACAGCTTCTATCTCAAGGCTATCAGACTGTTAAACAGCCACCACTAACATTGAGTGGCTGCTGCCAACATACTGACTCATATCTAGCCACTTTAATAATGGGAAAATTTATGTAATAAATGTATCACTAGCCACTTTAAACAATGCCACTTTATATAATGTTTACATACCCTACATTACTCATCTCATATGTATATACTGTACTCTATATTCTTATTAATTCCTTTACACTTATGTGTATAAGGCAGTTGTTGTGAAATTGTTAAGTTAGATTACTTGTTAGATATTACTGCATGGTCGAAACTAGAAGCACAAGCATTTCACTACACTCACATTAACATCTGCTAACCATGTGTATGTGACAAATAAATTTGACTTGAAATTATAGTTTTAGGGTGGAGTTTTCCTTTAAATTTGGCAGAAGCAATTGGGCATGGGTAGGGTAGGGCCTGCACATTGCAGGCATGGGTAGGGTAGGGCCTGAACATTGCAGGCATGGGTAGGGTAGGGCCTGAACATTGCAGGCATGGATAGGGGCATGGCTCTAGTATGTTACAATGCTTGTAAAAACACATTGGCCATAGTAATACACACAGTAGAAGGCAACAGTCAATTATTGTCAAACAGCCAGAAACAAAGAAAGTGTATGTAAGACCACTCCACACAGTCTTAAACCACCCTCTGAGAACCCTTGAGTCAATCCAAATGTTCTACCATTCAAACCACATATCAAACTCTTCACATATACAAGAAGGGACATTGATGGTGATTTGGGCTCACTAAAATGTGAGTTGTGGGTTCAGTTATTGAAAACATAAATGATTGAAACAGAAGAGAACTAGTAGCTACGGCACATAAGAACCACATTACATTTCTCCCCAACATGATTCTATTAAACTTCTGTTAAACTTCTCCCCTGGGCAGACAGGTTTGGGGCTTGCTGCCAGACCAATTCCTTGAAATCTGTCCAAACAAGCACAATAGACAATAGTGCAGAGCTACAGTGTGCACATTCATCTATACTCACTACTCTGCTTTAACACAGAGGGGAACTAAAGCTCCAACTTTTACATCATCCCTGCCCTGACTGCCAAGTGTGCCCTTGCTGTGAAATGTGGAGAAACCAGACTGCGGACGCATTTCCTAAACTGCATGTCTCGCCTCGCTCTCGTCCCGGGCTTCTTGCCGACCGCAGCAGCTCTCGTCTTGCCTTGTGAAGCTACTGACTGAGCACCAAGCTCCAAACTTATCAGTTCCTCACTCAGAGACAGAAAGAGAGAAAGAGCAGAGAGAGACAGACACAGCGAAAGAGTGGGATGGATATGAAGAGGGGGATAGAGATATTTAGAGAGGGAGAGAGATCGTGTGGGGGGGGAAGAGAAAGAGAGAGCAAAGAGGAGAAATAGGAAGTAATTTAATAGGAACACAATGCATGCGTTTTGTAATCCGTCTCAAATTCGACATAATTGCTTGTAAAAGTGTCTGCATTAGTTATCAGCAGTTTGGGGTGAAGAATGAGGACTTTGCATTATGCGGGTGCAGCTTCAGTCTTTAATTGACCTCAACATACACACCTGTCCAGACTTGCATGTTATTGACTGTCGTTTGAGCACTGATGTGCCCATTCAGACAGATCAGGAAAATGTCCCCCTGTAATCTGATGGGATCAGCTTGCCTCCCACTCACTGACTCAACAGTACAGGCTGCGTTCCCCAGCAGCACACAGCAATGTGCCATTTAAGACGGTTACAAAATCAATAGGAAAAGGCAGTGGGCCGACAGCGATAAGTGCTGGAAACCTGAGTGGCGCATGCGAAGATGACATTTTGATAGACCCACTTCTAAATGCTCCCTCCCTCTACCGGGTTTTATTCGTGGGACGGTTGCTACAATGACAGGCGACAGGCGATAACGACAGGAAAGGGAACATGTCTGCAAGGTTAATCTGGACGTCTTAGCGGGCGACATGACTGGTGACGATGATAAGGATCGCTGTCCATTCATCAGGGCCCGGGCTATGGCTACACTGCTGAAGGGAGGGGTTGGACATCTGTTGTTAAAGAGACAGTGCTATCACCAGTTACCAAAATGCAAGGGTTTGTCAAGTCAAAGGTTAAAGGTTAGGGCCATGCTCTGACTGAGGGTCAAATATTGAACATAGACTGCTGAAGTTTGTCTTTTGCTAATCTGAATCGTGTGTCTGACAAAATTCAATGTACCATTCAGCACCCCTTTTCCTGTTGAGTTGAGTACAGAGTTTTGTGGGAGAGCATAGCAGGACCCCACTGAAGCTACTGTAAGACAGAAACAGAACACCAGCCTGAACCTGAGGCCTTTCTACTATATGCTTCAGAAATACAGCTGTCAAATTTTTCACCTGGAACTTTGTGTGATGCAAAGCATCTGGAGGCAGAGACATCAATAAAATATGTATGTATATGTGACGTGCTCAGCTAAGTGTGCATGTGAGAAAACAGTGATACAAGCTCAGATATGTCTATGTACTGTAAGTTTCTGTATGTCTGGGTGAGAGCAGTTAATGTGTCCTGTGTGAAGTGTGTGTGTGAATACATTTCTGTCAGTCTCACCTCTCTGCCTCCCCTGGATGCTGCGCAGTGCCAAGATGTTCTGCTCGTCAGATAGGAACTGCCTCATCTTGTGGAAGGGCTCCTTGCCCCTGATGGTCAGCTTGCTCCAGGGCTTGGGCCTAGCCAGTATCTCACTGACCGAGCCCTGGGACAACCCCAGCACGTAGTGGCCGAAGATCCTCTGCCCAATGTTGTGCTTGATCAGCTGCTCCTTGACCTGACGCGCTATCTCAGACGTGTCCATGTCTTCACCTTCCGAGACACTCCCTGCACCCTCTGACTGGCTGGGCGAGGGGGCTAGGCCATTAACGTCTGGGCTGCCCGCCGACGGGTGCTGGGATTGCGACTGCAAAGACTGATGGGGTGGCAGAGGGCTGGCTGAGAGGGAGTTAGGGGTTGGGTAGTGGGCGGGGGAGAAGAGCAGGGCCTGGCCAGACACTGAGTCCTGCAGGGCTTTGGAGTAGAAGGTTTGCATGAGCTGGCGCTGCAGCAGGGAATTGAGCGACACTTTGCCCGCCAGGGGGAAAGCGGTGCCTGCCGACACCAGCGAGGAGGGGCTGAAGAAGTCCTGCCCACCCAGCCCGCCGCCCGTGGGCGAGAAGTGGTGCGTGCCATTGGCGGTGGTGACAGGGGTGGTGTCGGAGGAACCACCTGAGCCAGTGCGCAAGAGGAGTTGAGAGGAGGGAGGGGGAGGGGAGCCCTGCAAGTTGGTGCCCATGGGCGTGGCAGGAAGACGCTGTTGACCCTCTGATGAGTCTTTGACCTTTCGCTCCCTCACACCTGTGAGACCAGACAAAACATGACACAGATCAATACATCAAGTGACATCAACAAAATGAGTCGAAAATAAACAAAATATCTAGACAAAACACCATCTAACTACAAGTACACAAGTTTCATCACACCCATTAAGTGAGAGATGTTGGGGGTACAGTGAACTCCAGTTGAGTAGAGTGGAGATGCACTGATGCATTGCGCGAATTTGCCAGTAGGACTTCTGGCTGTGGAGAGGGACACTGAACAGTAGTGAAGGGAAGCATCTGGCAGGCATGTCACAGGATATGGACACAGGCAGAGAGCTGCCTAGGTTACCTGCTGTGTGGTGTATGCCCTGCCTAACCTTCTTGCCCCTGCCCCTGCATATCACCATCTCCAGGTCACCACTCACTCAAGGTAGCTTAGGGATGCCCTTATTTCAGGGTGGATTAACATCAGTGGTGTGTGTGTGACTGTGATATATGCATCAGAGTGCGGGAACAGTAGCAAAACTTACACATGTACTATACAGCAATGATAAACAATGGCAGCCAAGCAATATTTGCTCTTTATACATACTTTTCCTTGTGAGCTTTGATTAATGTTAGGTATAGCCATAGGCTCAACAACATTGCAAAAGAGGCCATGGTATACAGATCATCATAAAACTGATAACACTGTATAAATGTACAATCATTAACATTTATTCATCGAAAATCACATTGGGAAGTAACTAAGTAGAACACCCGTCCAACCTGTAGCCAAACAGCGCCTTTGGTTTCACATCAACATGATCCGGTTGGACAGCGAGGGGTCCCATTAGGAATACAAATGAAAAGCTTAATTTTCGAGGACAGGGGAGGGAGGGGGGAGACCCGAAGCCAAATGGGATGACATTTCCGGAGCGACCAAGTGCACTGAGTGATAAAGGGCATACTGGGAGGAGAGACTAACGGGGCTTCATTAGCATACTGGATCACTCCATGTCCTCCAGCCTTCGACCTCCCTTGGCCCCCCTCTCCTCCTCGCCTAGGGTGGGCTGCACTGTGCCCCTCCACTACCCCCACCCTTCCGACACACAACTGCAAACTGTGTGGGCGCAGATGCGCTACCAAAAAAGCCATGGAAAGTTGTTGTTTTTAAATGGACCTTAACACGTAAAGATGAGATGTAGCCTCCAAACACTAGCCGTGGTCAGTACCTGTTTGTGTAGTTATAGTCCCCTAGCCTGTGGTGTGGTTAGGTTCTTTTTTGGAGAGGTCATATTGTTGAGTTTAGGGTAGAATCTACTTTAGGGAGGCATTTTTAAACTTAGAACAGAAAGCTAAAGCTCTCTGAAGTAGAAGACACGTATTGTTCTTCAACTGGAAAAAAGGCAGACTGAACACCAGTAGGTGTTAGACTAGGACCAAAAGGTCTCCATCTTTTCATCCTCAGAGTCTGAGTAGATCTTCAGGTAGCAGATGTAAAGTCTAGGACTTTATATAAATGGAGATATAACAAGAAACCTCAAGCAGTGATCCTTTGAAATGTAGCACAGAGAATGTTACACTACCTCTCAAATCGCCGTGCTTAAAGGGCTGATTCTCTGAATGAGATAAATCGAGGATCCAGACAAGACGAGTGCCACTCTGAGAAAGCAGCAGCACTTCAGTCTTAATGGTGTGAGCCGACTGTCAGCTTCGAACCCTTCAATTCAACTCCATTATACATTTACAGAGCCAGAATGTTTTTTATTTGTATCAAACGCGGTAGCATGCCAATGGAAACAGTTGACACATTGTTTAGGAGTGTGTCTATATTTGTAGAAAAGAAAAAGCTCCTTGAGATATAACATTATTTCCTTTGAGTCAAACAGTCTCTTCTTCTGCTGGCAGAGATAGCTGGAGCTGCATCCTGTTTGACTACTTTACTTCCTGTCTATAACCCCTCTAGGCGACTGACAGAGTAAAGAAACAAAAGGACTGTGTGTCCTTTTAAGTTGGAAGCACCCTGGCACACACACAGAGGCACAGGCCCATGCTCTGATGAAGGCTAATGGTGAGGGACTTATACTCCATATTACATTCTGGTCTGGGGTAACTTCCGCTCAGACAATGTCCACATTTTCAAAAAGCTCTTCATGACAGATATCCTTGAGTCTCAGGATTTTAGATATGGAGACAGACGAAAAGCCATTAATGGGTCTGTGTAAGGCAGCTGAATGTGGGGTATGCAATTGAAAGAGCTGGCATGTTGTGACAAGAGAAGGCGATAAGGCCTCAGAGATCAATGGTGGAATGCTAGGGCTCTGTGCATCACTGAATTAGGCTCAATGAGTTCAACCAAACATCAGCCCCCTCTTTGGAAACAACCCTATCAGTGCTTATGAAGCCTGTTCAGTTCCAGCCCATGAATAAGACCTTGACGGGGGCAGTTCACACCAGGAGTTGACCTTGTGGTCGTGTCTACATGCATATCACAAAAAAACTCTTGCCGATAACAGATTGGCTGCTTTGATACTGGTTAAAGTTGAAATCAAACACAGTTTTTCCCCCTCTGACATCAATGCACGCACAATAGAACAGCAGAGTATGTATTATGACTGCTTTTTACCACAACGCTGGCGCTCCTCTTCTCCGTTTAATAAACAAAACAAAAACGCCTGTGGGCAGCCATCTATTTCCCCTAATGCGGAGCTCAGCTTTAAGGAAATTTAAACAAATAAAAATGGTGAAAACTAATGTTCAACTTGGTCAGTTGGCAAGTTCAAGATGGCAAACAAACACTACATAGTCCACAGCAGATGTCTGATTGATAAGTCACCTTAATAAATAATGTGTGCGTGTGTGTGTACGTGTCTAGTTATGTATGTGTGTGTATGTGTGAGTGAAGGACTCACCACTCAGTTCACTGCTGTTTAGGCGCAGGGAGGAGCTCTCAGACTGCAGGCCTCGACTCTTCAACAACAACTCCAGAGGCTTCTTAGAGTCCTGACACAGAGATAGGAAATTGTTAAACCTTGTTTGATTAGATACATTGTCTAAATATTGTTCCAATAAAACTCAAACGCAATATTCAGCCTCCTTACCTGTGCTGAGGAGAAGTTTGAAGAGCCAAACTCCATTGACTTCAGGATACTGTGAAGTAAACAAGGAGAAATGGACCACTTTATTACTGCACCCACTGCAAAAAGGAGATCACAAATACACACAGCACCACAGGACTGACATTTATCTGCTATCAGCCCCCACAGAACATCTACATCAGCGACAGGCAGTCCTTCACTCTGCTCCGACCATCAAAATCTGATAATGCAATGAAATCCTTAGAGCCAATCACAGTAATTAAAATGGATTATTCAATCATGTGCTGGGTGCCAATTGGATTTCAGGCGATATTATCTATAAAGGAAAAAGCGTCTATGAAAAGGTTGGGAGGCAAATAAAGACACTTTAGTCTATTAGGAGAGGAATGCTTCCCTTTGGGACCACAGACGGGCTATCAATACAAATTCCCACAAATAGCTCTTTGGCTGACCATCATAGTGGTGCTGAAAACTCTCACAAACAGAGCCATTCACTGATACTACCTTTAGGACTTCTTCCAATTGGGAATATTATGCCTGAAAATCCAGTTACCAAATGAATGTTCAGACGGCCCTGCCGTCCAGACGAGTGAAGATGGTTAAATCCTGGTAAGAAACCACCGAGTACCCTAAACATGGGCAGTGCCGTCCAATTATCTTATCTGCAAATCTTAACTTAGTTAGCCTTCTTGTTACTGACTTGGACTGAGATAACATGCAGCACAACACCAAAAAAAACTGAAGCCACTGTTCACCGTCATCTTGGGATCCCATACCAGAAATGCTAGAGCTTATACAAGCCAATGTCATAGAAAACTGAATATGGCGCAGTAAAGCTCATGACGTGTGTGTTGTTAATGAGTAAAGATTAAAAATGTCATTTATCATAACAGATTTCCTTGGTTGAATGACAGATCTATAGCGCACATTTATATGTGAATTTGGTCAGGTCGCCCAAAAAGTTATATATTGCAGCTTTAAAAGAAGCGAAAAGATTAGAAGAGCATGACACTAAACCCACATTTGGGGAGAAAGCATCCAAGTACATACCCCTTTAATGAGTGTACAGCACAGCCATTTTAGCTTCCCATCTCCAGACCCCAAACATTCTAATCAGATAAGAAAGCAGTGGCAAACAGAGGTTGAACGCAAAGTCCTACTGTCCAATCAAACTAACATTTCTGATAGGCACTACCAGTGCCAATAATACTCAGACTCAGCGAGTCCACATTCAAGGGCTAAATCTAAAGGTTAATGATAGTCTTGAGGGTGGTTTGGCAGGGTGTCCGAATCGCACATACTTGCACTCGGTGGCATCACAAGTATAGGCTTGGAGGCAGGAATTAATTTGACCTGGTTAATGTGTATGGTTTTTTGAACTGATGCCTGTGGCTGAGGGGAGGGAAGGCAGACTGAGGGGGAAAGTGAATTACCTGAGCTCTTTCTTGATGGCTTCGTAGTCTGCCTGCTCTCGCAGTTTCTCCTCCAGTTGCTGTGTGGAAAGAGAGACACTTAGTTACTCTCTTAAGATGGGGCACTAAAGGAGTGCTTAAGCAAGTGTAGACTTGGGGAGTGTACTCTTGGGAGGACAGAGCGTAAAAGTAAGTGTATAATCAAGTGGGCTCAGTGCGTGGGGAAAGAGCACACGTTTAGCTATTTCAAGGCATGGGAAAATTAAGGAAAGTATACACTTTAGAGACAACTCTGTATAAATAGGGGTGGTTTTACAGTGATTGCAATGAGGACCAATGAATTGGGAAGGAAATATTTGGAGAGTCACAGTATAGAATATGTTTTCTTAAGGAGTCCAAGTGCATTAGCATGTGTACATTTGAGATGGCTCAGTGCATTGAGAAGAGTTCATAATAATTCTGCTCCTTTCTCTTTTGTGCAATCTTTACACATTACCATGTAGCTACACCATATCACGACAACTTCCGATAGAGAAGCACTTCAGTCTCTGTGCATAAAGCTCACTGGATATGACATGTCTGTTCAGTCGTCACAGATACAAAGACTTGTCAGTCAAGTCCTAAATGCAGAGCCGTATGAGAGGTGCCCCGCAGAGTTCAGTAAAACCACTGTAATGTTTATGGATAGAGGGTTTAGGGCTACGTATTAGTCAACTGAAATGTTTCAGTTGTAAAATACTGTTTTTCTCAGTTAAAGCTGAAAGGTAGTGCTTACAGTAGGAGTCAAAAACTAAAACCACCAATTGTTTGTACAATATAACTGCATTACCTGGAGGCACAATGATGCACTACAAACTACTATTGACAAATTCCACTTATTTTTTACATGGCACACAAGTTCAGATGAATACACAGTAGTTAGGCCTACTCTTCCTAACTGACCCCTAAACTCATGTTATGAAATTGACCAGAGGCCTTGCTGATGACCAGACTAGCCTACCTACGGAGGAGAAGCTGTGACTATCGAAGATGATGAGGTGCCCAATGAAGAGCTCCGTGTCCTGTCTGTCTATACCCCCCTGTCTGGCTGTACCATCTATGCTCCCTCCTCTCAAGATACTACATTTCTGAACTGCCTATCATCTAAAGCTGTGGGAGACCATTGCCAAAGAACTGCCAGATCCTTAATTTTATTTTGTTAAAATGTTTTATGTTTATTTTGCTTTTAAAGAGACTGAGTTTTTACTTGTAATGAAAAGTACTATATGAAATCAATGTATTATTAGCGTTACGGCACTGACCAGGGCCCTCATAGCGTTACGGCACTGACCAGGGCCCTCATAGCGTTACGGCACTGACCAGGGCCCTCATAGCGTTACGGCACTGACCAGGGCCCACATAGCGTTACGGCACTGACCAGGGCCCACATAGCGTTACGGCACTGACCAGGGCCCTCAGTGTTACTGTGGTGGTGTGACGGGGCTAACCTTGAGTAAGCTCTCCTTGGTGCTGAGCTGCTGCTCCAGCTGGCTTATCTGCGAGGCAGAATTCTCCCGGATGTTGGCCAAGCTAGCCTGCAGTCTCTGCACGTCCTCGGCCAGCTGCAGCACCTCCCGCTCCTTGGCGCTCAGCTCCACCTCCAGACTGGAGCGCGACAGAACCTCCAGGGCCTGCTCCATGTCAGGGGCCTTTTGGATCTGTGTGGCAAGCTGGAGGGACTTGTTGGCGGACGACAGCTGTTCCCGAAGAGCCTCTGCTTCTCTCTCCGCTACCTCAGCTCTCTGTGAAGGAGAGAGAGACAAGTCAAGTTTCTCCACTATCCCACCCTTCGCTGTCATGTTGTCTACAGAGAACTATAAGATAAATCACTGTAGGTCTCAAGTCTATACACAGCCATTTTTCAAGGCCCAAATCTAAACTTGAGATTTGCTAATATAACCTAAATGTTTGTCTAATAGACATTTATTTTACGTTGAAGTTTGAATTGCACACATGCATCTTTAGTTCCAAAATAGAACAGTGAGTACAGAATTTAGACCCACAGCGATTTCACTCTTATGGATTTGTATATTCATGCATATCCTCCTGCATCAGATCATGACTGAACCACATCAGAAAACAAGTGGGGGAAGAACACAAGGCATCCTAATGACTCATTACATGTTGAAGGTGGTTAAACATTCAACCTTTAGATATATCAGGAGCTAAAGCCTTCATCTTTATGGAATTATGGAAATGCTACATTTTTCAGGCGGTTAAGTTATTCCAAAAGTTTGGGTAATGAGGGCGCTATTTCATATAATGCCAAATAATTGTTTTGGGTGATTCTATTATAAATTGTAATCAGTGGGCTCCCTTTAATTATGCCGTAGCAAGAGAAAAACAAGGTAAGCAGATGCACAGGAAAACCTTTAGTGAGATATTACTCTCAAGGGCTAACGTATATTGAAGTGTGATGAAAACAGATACCCACACATTATAAATATTATTCTAAAGAGTACCATTAACAATGTGCACTACAGAAGAAAAGAAAATCCTCCTCCATGGTCTCTCACATTATTATTACACAGCTAAATGTGACCATGATTGGAAGTGAATGTACCATCATTTATAACGTGATGGAATGACACTGCAACTTGCCCAGTCATTGGGAGTGGAGAAAATTAAGTGTCGTCTGGAGAAGGCTGACACCAATGATTCTCACTCAACGCCCCTATCTAAACCCTCTGTCGCTTTGCTAGCAGATCTGAGGAGTGTGTGTGTAGTGTGCGTCTGCCTGCGCAGTCAGATAAGACAGGTGATTACAGGAACTAAGTGACAGCGAGGCGCACACAACATACACACATACACACATACTTCACCTGACAACTAATCACCTCACCAACTGAGCTTAATGACCAACTTCAGTGATTGTTTCATTTCAACTATCTGGTCTCTAGGCTTGGGCGGTATACCCTGGTATGGATGGTTTTCAATACCGTCGATTATATATATTTTAATATTTTAGATACTTTTTAAGTACTTACCTGCAGTCAACTTGTGCAATATGTTAGGACAGGGGTACCTAACTCTTACACTATGAGGTCTGTAGCATGCTGGTTTTCTGTCCTACCTGATAATTAATTGCACACACACCTGGTGTCCCAGGTATAAATCAGTCCCTAATTAGAGGGGAACAATAACAAAAATTCAGTGGAACTGGCTTCGAGGTCCAGAGTTGAGTTTGAGGGCGTTAGGAGATAAAGCAGATTGCGTTCTTCATTTCACTTGTCACACTATTTTACATTGTGAAGTTTACCGTAGTTCTTAAGAACAGTTTAGCCAGTTAATTGTTTGTTTGTAAAAGAGAGAGGAAGTCCAGCTCTGTATTGACAGGGGTCACATTTTATATGCAAATGTCATGTTTTTTTGCTTCAATAGAATGATCAAGGACGTGCAACTGTAGTTTTACTTAACAGAAAATACATAAGTGCAACACATTCTGCAAAAACAAAATGCTTAATTTTCATCAGAAGTGCAACGCTATTTGGCTGGCAGCCACATCAGTAAATGAGCTTACAATGAAAAATGTACTTATTTTGAAAACGATGCATGTTTCAAACTTCTATCATAGAAAGAAAACAGCCAGCTACATTTCCAAATGTTTTGCTTAAAGTTAATCTAAGTAGCTATACATCAGTAAGAGCGCTGTCTGCTGAAAGATGAGAATTCACAAATGGGCATTCTAAGTGGAGAAAAAACTGAAGCACAAAATTTGTCTGATACCGAGTAGAAATTCCAAGAAGCATTTTAGATCTGTGTATAATGTATAATTTTTTCCTGCGTGAAAAACACAGAATTCTGCGTTAACACGACCCCTAAGTTTAACTTGCAAGTTATCTAAGCATAGCAACCCCCACCCGTAGCACATGCTCCAGCAGGTATATTGCACTGGTCATCCCCAAAGTCAACACTTCCTTTGGCCGCCTTTCCTTCCAGTTCTCTGCTGCCATTGACTGGAACGAATTGCAAAAATCTCTGAAGCTGGAGTCTTATATCTCCCTCCCTAACTTTAAGCATCAGCTGTCAGAGCAGCTTAACAATCACTGTACACAACCAATCTGAAAATAGCACACCCGACTACCTCATCATATTATTACTTACCCTCTTGCTCTTTTGCACCCCCAGTATCTCTACCTGCACATCTACCACTTCAGTATTAATGCTAAATTGTAATTATTTTCCACCTCTAGGGCCTATTTATTGCCTACCTCCCTACTCTTCTACATTTGCACACACAGTAGATAGATTTTTCTATTTTTCTTTTCTTTTGTGCTATTGACCGTACATTTGTTTATGTGTAACTCTGTTGTTGTTTTTGTCGCACTGCTTTGCTTCATCTTGGCCAGGTCGCAGTTGTAAATGAGAACTTGTTCTCAACTGGCCTACCTGGTTAAATAAAGGTGAAATAAAAATAAAATAAATAAAAAAGTGGCTGAATTAATAAGGTCACGGGGCATCATATAGTGTTCGCTTTCTGCCGTGTTTGAGAAGTCAAAGCCCTTTGGATGAGTTATCTGTACAGTTGCCACGGCTTGATTTCCTGCTCCTCCCCACTCTTCTCCAAACAGAGCAGGCAGGCCTGTTGTCCTCACGACTCCAGACTCCATACTGACACAGCGTGTACATATGCTGCTTCAGAGCCAGTACTGCGTGTACATGTGCCAAAACTTTGTTCATTTACACAATGTCTCTCATTCACATTTGATTGTAAATGTCCAAACTCACCAACAATTACATTCAGTAGCTCCTACCTATATATGTATAACTTAATGAGCTGGATTACCTGTCTTTGCAATTTGCTTATTTCCGTTTGCGCTCATTAGGAAATTTGCTATTACTTGTGCTCATTTTATTAGCATTCTGGTAATAGACGCACAGCCAAAGGGCTTTTTTGGGTGCCCGCAATAGGCTGAGAGAGGCTGGACTGAGGGCCTGTTGTAAGGCTGGTCCTCACCAGACATCACCGGCAACAACGTCGTCTATGGGCACAAACCCACTGTCGCTGGACCAGACAGGACTTCACTGATGAGTCGCGGTTTTGTCTCACCAGGGGTGATGGTCTGATTCGCGTTTATCGTTGAAGGAATGAGAGTTACACCGAGGTCTGTACTCTGGAGCGGGATTGATTTGGAGGTGGAGGGTCCGTCATGGTCTGGGGCGGTGTGTCACAGGATCATCGGACTGAGCTTGTTGTCATTGCAGGCAATCTCAACGCTGTGCGTTACAGGGAAGACATCCTCCTCCCTCATGTGGTACCCATCCTGACATAACCCTCCACCATGACAATGCCACCAGCCATACTACTCGTTCTGTGCATGATTTCCTGCAAGACAGGAATGTCAGTGTTCTGCCATGGCCAGCGAAGAGCCCAGATCTCAATCCCATTGAGCACCTCTGGGACCTGTTGGATCAGAGGGTGAAGGCTAGGGCCATTCCCCCCAGAAATGTCCGGGAACTTGCAGGTGCCTTGGTGGAAGAGTGGGGTAAGAATGGGCAAATCTGGTGCAGTCCATGAGGAGGAGATGCACTGCAGTACTTAATGCAGCTGGTGGCCACACCAGATACTGACTGTTACTTTTGACCCCCCCCCCCCCCCCCCCCCTCCCTTTGTTTAGGGACACATTATTCAATTTCTGTTAGTCACATGTCTGTGGAACTTGTTCAGTTTATGTCTCAGTTGTTGAATCTTGTTATGTTCATACAAATATTTGCACATGTTATGTTTGCTGAAAATAAACACAGTTGACAGTGAGAGGACGTTTCTTTTTTGCTGAGTTTACATGCGACTCTGGATGACACCATAATGATGTTTTTTTCAAAATTAGGGCTGTTTTTCGAAATAAGCTAAATCTGCTTTGTGTTTTGTTTCCTTGCCACAATACTGACGTGTATAGCGATACTGGTATCATCCCGGCCCTAATTCACAGTCTAACAAACTAGATATAAACAAGATCCCATGGTAAAGACGGCGTTGATGAACCTCACAAAAATATTTTTCAACTCCAGACCCAAAGCCCATAGAGAGTAATTACACTGCTGCTCATTATCTTGGCTTATATTCTCGGCAGATATCAAAGGGTCGTCTCAGTGTAAATAATGCCTAATCACCGCTATGATGTTTCTGGGCAGAAAACATGGAGAAATACATTAAAGGGGGCCAAAGATGGAGAGGCAACGCCAGATTAGTCACACTCTAATAGGATAGCCTATGTGTCTGTATTGTTCTTCAAGAGGCTAGTTTCACTTTTTCTTTTTGGAATTTTCCATGTTTCATATTTTCTGGAACACAATTTTGAACATATTTGAAACAGAGCAACTCCTGTATCAAGCTTCTTAAAAATACACACTGACACTAAGGCCAAAGGGTGTATATGAGTAGTATGTATCTTTGCATATTCATAACACACTTTGATAGGATGGTTGTGATGAGGGGTTAAAAACAACCAGGGACTGACCTGATTGGCTCTCTTCAGGTCTGACATCACCACTTCAATCTCATCGCCCCTGTAGAAAGAACAGGGCATGTAATCAACAAGGAGGCAAACAAAAGGCTTGGCACACAAGCAACAGGATGGAACACAGTATAAAATAGCGTACATTTGTAGAGTGATAGATAACTGTGTGTTCACATGAGTGGGACTGAGTGTTAACATGCACTGTAATGTTCTGTACGTGCATTTGCACACAACTCTGTATACATCTATACAATATATATTTACAATCATAACTGTATATACAGACTGGATTCCTACTGTATACAGAAACCTGACAATACGTTCCTACTGTATGTGTTTGTGTGTTTGATAGTGAGAGCTTCGTCCTCTAGAGTTGGCTTGCTGCATGTCTCGTCCCTGTCCATGCCCATTAAGACCCTCTCAGTTACACCCTAATCCTTCCGTCTCCCTGCCACTCTGTCCCTTCCTGAGCCATGAGGACAAGCCCTGCCGTAAAACAGAAGGATTACACTAATGTCGTTTTTAGGCCTCCCCCTTAATACACACTAATCTCATATCATATTTTTCCATTCTGTTTAGCGGCCGGGCTCAAGCCCACAAATGGCATTCGACTTAGGAGTTTATTCACATCTCTCCATGCTTAACCCCAGGGTTAAAAGGTATGCTTCGCTGGTTAGTATTATCCCACACTTTGTGCTCCTCCGTCAGCTACCGGACAATTGTTCAGTGACTCAATAGGATTTACTACACTGGAGTTGGAACTGAACGTGCGTTTGAAAATGTGATATTTGACATTTAATTTGATATTCACTTATCGTGGTAGAGGAACAGGTGTTAAATCCATTCCAGCAAATAGAAACACTATCGGGTTTTGTGTCATGCAACCAATTGCAAGTGTGTGTGTGTGTGTGTTTTGGGTTGACGTGGTACTTCTACCCTTGGTTTTTTAATTACCCCAGCCAGTCTGAATTGCAGGGCTCAGATAACGGTTTCTTCTCAGTGGGCCCCTTCCATTTATGCAGGCTCAGGCTGTGGCAACGCTCACACACTGAGTGGAGCCAAATGTTGCCATGCTTAATTTAATGGCAACATCTAATTATAGATAATAACTTTGAATGCTTTAAATTATGTTAATTGGGTTTCGTGTCACATTTTAAGTGCACGGCATTTTTGTAATGAGCAGGGATTATCATTGAGATGCATTGTTATTCATAATAAACTGTAGATCAACTGCTTCTATTAAAGATTGCAATGTGATACCGGTACTGCTGATTGAGACACGGCCACAAACAAATAGTGTTGTGGATGGAAACAACACACATGGGGCCAATACAACCATCTGGCTGCAGTCCAAATCATATGACATTAAATCTCCTCTACTGTTAGAAGCATTCTGTGTTTGGACAACACAATCCAATTGTAAAAGCTTCTGGAGAGAGAGACGAGGAAAAG
Organism: Oncorhynchus clarkii lewisi; assembly: GCF_045791955.1. Lineage (NCBI taxonomy): Eukaryota > Metazoa > Chordata > Actinopteri > Salmoniformes > Salmonidae > Oncorhynchus > Oncorhynchus clarkii. Next base: position 27,057,302 of record NC_092156.1, read on the forward strand.
CTTTCCCAACCAGTTAGTGTTGTGATTTTAACAAGATACCCAGGCATTAACAATGTGTGCTGCTCTTGATACTAATGCAACCCAAATAGCATTGGAATTTGATAGTTCAATCAAGGTACAGATGCAAAGTATTATTAAATACCTTTGGATTTGCCTGGATTTGGGAATTAGGGAAAGGAAATACTGCTGTAATGCTGAGAGGAGGATCAGCGATTAGGTTTGGGAATAAAATGTATTAACAGTGTGCGATCTGTGGTCATGGCACCGATGCACAATCCCCCACTCACCCCCATCCCCTCACCCAGCCGTGCTACAACACAACCCAGTTACACTGGGACAAGGACAATACACTGTCACATCACAACAATACTGTTCTATTGGAGGGATACAAGGCAAGCTAAGGGAAATCATTTGTTGTGATTCTCCAGACATCTGTTATGAAGCATACATATAGAAATAGTCAATGCATGGAAATCACTTCCCCAAAAATGCAATTGAATTTATGCAGAATGTCGGTAAATGTGGAATCTAAGCCGGAGACTCTGGGATTAAGACCAGAGCAGGCAGCACCTTCTGCAGAACATGTCTTGGTTGTCTAGGTCTGGGCACCCACAACACCCCCCCCACAGTCAGTCACAGTAGTCGCTACCTGACTGCGTAAAACCAAATTCAGACCAGTGAGAGTGAACAAACATCTCCCTCCGGGTGTACAGTGAACCACATTCACACAGTACAGACCCTGACTCCAGGACTGGAGGTGTTTGCCCTGCGCCTCTTCGGGATCAGTGTCCCTTCCATGGGACGGTTGAGCTAACGTAGGCTAATGTGATTAGCATGAGGTTGTAAGTAACAAGAACATTTCCCAGAGACTTTGGGAACAGTGCAGTTATAAACAAGACTCCCAGAGACTTTGGGAACAGTGCAGTAGGTTAAGGTGTTGGGGCTCCACAATTATTCTACCACTCATCCAGAATGCTTAATCATAAATACTGAAAATGTGCTGAATATGATGTAGTCTGTTGAGCTCACCCTGGGTGCATTTTGAACCCCGATACCTGACATTAAAACATCACCACCTCAGATGACTTGAGCTAGAGTGAACCGAAGGTGTGCAAATGGCCCCTGTAGTGGTGCTGAAGGTGTGTGTTGGGGTTTTCTGGTCAAAACCAGGGGCCGGGGCCCTCTTCTCTCGGCCTCCCTGACCTTTCCATCGCCGCCTGTTGGAAATGAGCTGTTAACTCCTCTGGTCGGGCTCTGTGGCCGGGACGAGTCCGGAACGCTAAGATACGCCTCTGGTAATCCATTCCTCTTCACCACTCTATCCCTCTCTCTTTTTTCCCTTCATATCCTGTGCCCCCTTACTCCCAGCCCAATCCCCCTGGGCTAGCACGACATTTCACAGATTTAGCCCATTAGATTTTCATTTTCCTCCCGTTCTCTTTCAGCACAGCCAATGTCGCCTTGGAGATTGTTCGCTTTCCTCCTTTGTCTTTTTTTCCCCTCACTTACTCGCTCCCTCTTTCTCTCTTCTGGTGTAGTTGCTTAACCTTTCTGCGGCTGGAGAGGCAAAATGGCCCCCGGGGTTTGGCTCTTCTCGCTGTGTGTGTGTGTCGGAGGAGGAGAATGGAAGGCCATGTTAACATGGCCATTCTTCACACTGATGTGGCCAGGCTGCTCGTCACAATATTGTTATCCACTTTTATTAGAGTTTCCACCCACAACAACCACACAGACCCAAGAGACAATGATACTGCTGGACCCATAACACTCATCCACCTAGCTAGCACAGCCTATTCAGGAAATACACATCATTTAGTAGAGCACCATGAACCAGTATTTTATGTGCCAAAGTCCAGGGAAAATGAAAAGGGTGGGGATATCATTCATACAACACTTCACATATGATACCATTCTTCCCAACATACAAAAGATGTCCTCAGAGGGAAGAAATAGCATTGTGCTGATAGTGTTGTTGCCCCGTTGCTGCGCTCACCCAAAATAGCGCTAAAGCTAACATCTGGAGTGAAATGTTCCAGTTCTGTCCTACAACACACACGGTCACACACATATTGTATTATGCTACCAGGCCTGGCATGCCCTGCTGCTGAATCTCTCTATCAATCCAGAGCTGTGTTTATATTGCTCGGGCCATGGAGCTCTGCTTACAGTGTCACTGTGGGGGTTTGCAATAATATTGTGGAGGTCCGCCTGTGATGTCATTTGTAGCACTGGAGAACACTATAAATAGGCTCTTTTGGGATGGCTCGCCAGTCATAATATAATAACTTCGAGGAAGACGCCTCTGTGAAAAAAGAAAGTGGGTTTTAAGGGGTTCTGGTGATGAAAATAGGAGGTGTGTTTATGTGTGTGGGATGTGTATCAGCCAGTCCCCTATTCTGCAGAAGAATAAATCTCAACTGACAGCAAGGGGTGTGATGGTGATGAGTGAAGAGACATTGGCAGTGGCATATCATAAATAGAGACGGAGAGAGAGAGAGAGAGAGAGAGAAAGAGAAAGAGAAAAGAGAGAGAGAAAGGAAATAGAAAAGAGAGAGAAAGAGGAAAGAGAAAAGAGAGAGAGAAAGAGGAAGGAGAAAAGAGAGAGAGAAAGAGGAAGAGGAAAGAGAGAGAGAAAGAGGAAGAGGAAAGAGAAAAGAGAGAGAGAAAGAGGAAGGAGAAAAGAGAGAGAGAAAGAGAAAGAGGAAAGAGCGAGAAAGAGGAAAGAGAAAAGAGAGAGAGAAAGAGGAAAGAGAGAGAGAGAGAGAGAGAGAGAGAGAGAGCTCATCCCAGCCCGATGCCAAATCACAACACATCAGGGCACCGGGGAGGGAAACGGAGCTCCGACCGAGCAGAAACGCCACCGTCAAAAAAGCCCACCGCCAGCGTGCCCGAGACCATGTCATAGCACCGTGCCGGTGTCTGGGACACACACACACAACCCGCGACGGGTTGGGGGGAGAGGCGTGAACAAACTTGACATTTATCTCTTGGTGGAGCGAGTGGCTTAGGAAATCAGACTGCCATCAGGGTTTAAGGCTGCTCATTTGAGCGCCTGTCCACATGCACTGTACGTGCAGGCCAACTCAGATAAATCAACACAGATCGCCCAGATACGGAGAAACAGACACTCGCACAAATTACATGGGTGTACACACACACACACACACACACACACACACACATCCATCTCTCTCTCCTCCTATAATTTCCTTTCCCTTCTTCCTCTTCTCCTCTCATCTATCCTCTTTCCCCTTGTTCTCTCCCTCCCTCTCTCACCTCCCCTCCTCCCACCTCTGCCTGCCTCCCTCCTCACCCCTCCCTCCCTCTCTCTCTCTCACCTCTGCCTCTCACTCTCCCCTCCCTCTGTGGGCCTGTCATGTGCTAGGCTGATGTTATTAATGTGCACAGCTCTGGCGAGGCTAAGGCCCTGCCTGCACCAGCTCAACTGGCTCTTGGCTCTGTGGGCACACATACCAACGCACACACGCATGCACACACATCCTGTCTATCTGCTCCACTAAAGACGGAGACTGGGAAAGAGTGGGCGTGAGAGAGAGGGAGAGAATGGGCTCTCCATGGAACAGCTTGAGAGATTATGTGTGTATCGAGAGTGTGTGTGTCGGTGTGTGTGTGCACTATATGTGAGGGACCCTACGTCACTACTTCACAGTAGAGGCATTTGAACGTAAACATTTATTTTTTAGTCAAATACATTTTTGGGCAGAAATGCTTTCTGGAACGTGAACTTTCATGTGCCTCAAACTTTTAAGCTATCTGAAATTACACATTTCTATTGTTAAATTACAAGCCAAGTTGGTTTAGACACAGAAAAAAGACTTCCTGCTAGCCATGATTGGCTGAGATAATGGATGGGCTGGAGCGAGAGGAGAGAGGATTGGTCTGCCATGTAGCGTGCTTCTGTCTATAACATAAGCTGCTCAGTATGTGTAGGTAATCCTTGAGAGATATCACAAAAAACGACAAAAGTGTTGCTAATGCTCTCTACTTTCTGGAGGACGATTGTGCCATGCTGACTCTGAAAATGAATCCCTGATTTGGTAAAAACATATTAATTGAACCAGACATTGTTAGAGTCTTCTGAACCAGCATTCAACAGTGGAAAAAAATCTGTGGAATTCCCAGTGGAAGCAGAGTATATGATAGCTAAGGAGATGGAGAAAATTCTGCCGTTTGATTGAAAATATGTGTAGGGAGTCGAAAAAAGAACACACAGAAGGCTGCGCCGACAGATATGGCCACCTCGCTTCGTGTTCCTAGGAAACTATGCAGTATTTTGTTTTTTTACGTGTTATTTCTTACATTGGTACCCCAGGTAATCTTAGGTTTCATTACATGCAGTCGGGAGGAACTACTGAATATAATATATATAATATATATATAATATATCAACTCACCATCATTACGACCAGGTATACGACTTTCCCGAAGCGGATCCTCTGTTTTTCCCACCACCCAGGACAATGAATCGGATCCCAGCCGGCGAACCAAAACAACGTCGCCGTAAAAGGGGCAAACGAAGCGGTCTTCTGGTCAGGTTCCGGAGACGGGCACATCGCACACCACTCCCTAGCATACTACTCGCCAATGTCCAGTCTCTTGACAACAAGGTTGATGAAATCCGAGCAAGGGTATCCTTCCAGAGAGACAGAGACTAACGTTCTTTGCTTCACGGAAATAAGGCTCACTCGAGACACACTATCGGCGTCGTTACAGCCAGCTGGTTTCTTCACGCATCGCGCCAACTAGAAACAAGCATCTTTCTGGTAAGAAGAGGGGCGGGCCTTATGATTAACAAGACGGGGTGTGATCATAACAACATACAGGCACTCAAGTCCTTCTGTTCACTTGACCTAGAATTCCTCACAATGTTGAATGCATTATCTACAAAGAGAATTATCTTCGATTATAATCACAGACGTATATATTCCCCCCCAAGCAGACACATCGACTTTATTTGACTCTATGTAAACTGGAAACCACATATCCTGAGGCTGCATTCATTGTAGCTGGGGATTTTAACCAGGCTAATCTGAAAACAAGACTCCCTAAATTCTATCAGCATATCGATTGTGCAACCAGGGCTGGTAAAACCCTGGATCATTGTTATTCTATCTATCTTCCGCGACGCATATAAGGCCCTCCTTTCAGAAAAGCTGACCACGTCTCCATTTTGTTGCTCCCAGCCTATAGACAGAGCCTAAAACAGGAAGCTCCCGCGCTCAGGTCTGTTCAACGCTGGTCCGACCAATCTGATTCCATGCTTCAAGACTGCTTCGATCACGTGGATTGGGATATGTTCCGCATTGTGTCCAACAACAACATTGATCAATACGCTGATCCGGTGAGCGAGTTCATTCGCAAGTGCATCGGCGATGTCGTACCCACAGCAACTTTTAAAACATTCCCAAACCAGAAACCGTGGGTTGATGGCAGCATTCGTGACTTCTCATGAAGCTGGTTGAGAGAATGCCAAGAGTGTGCAACGTTGTCATCAAGACAGAGGATGGCTACTTTGAATAATCAAGCATATTTTGGTTTGTTTAACACTTTTTTGGTTACTACATGATTCCATATGTGTTATTTCATAGTTTTGATGTCTTCACTATTATTCTACAATGTAGAAAATAGTAAAAATAAACAAAAACCATTGAATGAGTATGTGTGTACTGGTACTGTACATAGATGAACGCTTCTCCCTCTCACGATGCCATGTTGAGTTTGGATTTATCTTATTTTTTACCTTTATTTAACTAGGCAAGTCAGTTAAGAACAAATTCTTATTTTCAATAAAGGCCTAGGAACAGTGGGTTAACTGCCTTGTTCAGTGGCAGAAGGACAGATTTTTACCTTGTCAGCTCGGGGATTCGATCTTGCAACCTTTTGGTTACTAGTTCAATGCTCTAACCACTAGGCTACCTGCCAATTATGGTTCATTGTTTAGCTAGCTAGCTACAAAAGACTCCACTATGCAAGTAACCATTTCACTGTACCGTTTACACCTTCTGTATCCTGTGCATGTGACAAATAAACTTTGATTTAATTTGATATAGTGTATGTTTGATATAGTGTATGTGTATCAGAGACGGTAATGTGAAGAACAACATGACCTGCACTAAAGTCAAATTAGGATATAACGTTAGGCCAAACGAGACCGTATCCAAGTTCTAAATTCTCCAGTAGAATGCACTGCTTTTATTTCGTCACACTATTTTCTGTAATTAGCTCACCATTAACTTGTAAATAGTGATATTGATGTAAGTTTATTTCCCTGTAATAATTCATAAAAACTAACTAAAGTTAAGACTTTGTCATAGAATAGAATAGAATGCTCATGATAGAACTGTGACAACTAACTACAGACGTAGTATAAACCAGCCTTTAGTCTTGAAATCTTTGGTTGTTTAGTACTCACTCTGTTTAGCACACTACTGTACTCACTCTGTTTAGCACATGGCCTCACATGTGAATCCTTCAAGAAATGGGTGGGGCTAAAGCTTAAGAGGGTGTCAACAATGCTGAATGGGTGTAGACAAAGAAGAGCTCTCCGGCAGGTGTACCAAAACATTCAAAGGCCATTTTCTCAAATGTGGGGTTACAAGTTTATTCCAAGCAGAATTACATTCCCAATGTTCCTCAACTGTAGTGTATGATATACCATTTTATAGTCTCTATTTTTATCCAATGTAAAAAAACGATTTCAAATTTTGCTACATAAGACTGAATTGAGCTGGTGGGTCACATATGTGTTTGTGTATGAGATAGCAAGCGTAGGGCCCTCTGTGGAAAGCACCAGAGCTGCTGTTTGCGAAGCCTTCTCGATCAATAGGACATTAATCTTTAAAGGAAACAGAAACACAGGCAGGCGCACTCAAAGAGCCCAGCTCTTCATGATCTAAGACCTCTCCCATCCAATTTGGGCTGAGAAGAAGCAAGAGACTGCTGTTTTCTTAACCGCACGCACACCTGCAATGAGGTCACGCAAAGTGTGTGTGTGGCGAGGGCACACCCCCCCAGGTGTTCAGTCAGCCTCTACCCTGCACAGTGGGCCTGACACTAGAGTCACTAGCTATATGGGGTGCAGTTTGTCCCTAGGGTGAGAAGATAGGCCAGGTACGTCCAAAAGCATTCTCTGTTCAAACACTGTATTTTACAGGGACCTGGTGTAATATGGGGAGTAGCACCCAGACAGAGGTAAAGTGCCCTGACAGCTGGAGCTACCTGGGCAACCGTGTGTGTGTGTGTGTGTGTGTGTGTATATGAGCATGTGAGTGCATAGCATGTGTATGTGCTTGTGTGTTACTGTGTGTGTGTCCCTCACCTTAGGCCTCCTCCAGGCACCTGACCATGGACAAACATCCACTTGCAGCTGTGCACACACCTCCCCAGGTGTTCAGTCAGCCTCTACCCTTCACAGTGGGCCTGACACTGTAGTCACTAGCTATTCTACCCACTGGCCTACTTTCTCGCTCCTTTTTCTCCCTCTCTGCAGTCTCTCTTTCTCTCTACCCCTCTTTCTCCACCTCACTCAATGGGGCTGAAGATACACAAATAACAAATATATACAGTCACGCAAGCACAGACAATGAATACTAACCTACACACAAACAAGCACGCATGTAAAGTACTACACATAGAATGAATAGAACAGACGAATCCTTGTATTTCTATGCATTTAATCCTATCGGCAAAATCCAGATTACTTCAGAAAAACTGGGCCCTGGAGGTACCACAGATGCAGGAGAGATGGGGAAGACGCACACACTAAATCATCAGTCCACATAGCCCAGAAGCGTGCAATGGCTCTGGTCTGTACATCAAAGTGCAGTTGGGTGTTTGGGAATTTTCTAAAACGGGCTCCACTGGAGCGATACACACGGTGGTGTGCTGAGAGCCAGGTGTACTGGAGCCCTCAACACCTGGCAATGCTAGCTACCTTACATACATGAACAAACACCCACGTGCAAACACGCATACCAAAACACCTCACTCCATCTAGACGGCAGTTTTCTAAATGATAGATCGTATTTGCCTCCATGGAGTTCTTAAAAGCACCTTAGTCAGTCCAAAGGTTAAGATGAATTCAAATTGGGCTTTCAGCAGTCCCCCAAAAGACTACAAGCCAACTATAGTTTGAACATACTAAACAACAGAACACTTCAGTCTTACTCAATACCTCTAGATTTCTGCCTAAATAGACATACCCAAAAGTAACTGCTAGTCATGTGTAATTACATGATTCTGACATGCCAAAACGTGGTATATTTGGATAGACGACATCTGGGCGATTATGAGGAAATGATCAGAAGATAGGAGTTACATAGTTCAGAATACACAAGCACACACAAAATAAAATATTTTATTGAAAAGCTATGAGTGAATTATTGATGCCCAGAGCTGGAAACACATCAGATGGCTTCCACAAAATGTGAACAATATTAGAAAAAAATGGGATTAATAGACCTAACAACTAGAAATGGGCAGATGTTTTAGTAAGTAGTGTCAGGTGTGGTGTCCCTAAACCTCTCCAAAGTGGCATATGTCTGTAAATGAGATCATTCCAGTGCTATTACATATTTCCAATCCCTAAATGCTATTTGTTCAGTATAAAAACACAATTGGTACCATATCTACCTTACAAACATTGTGGTGGTGTTATGGGGTATTCAAGGTACATTCACATGTCCTTTCAACCTCTCCAAAGTGTCCAAATGTGGTAATTGTTTTCGCACACTGGATGTGCCTAAAAGTTATTGTTCACTATAAGAATTCAATTTGTACCACACCAACCTCTCGCAAACATTGTGGTGGTGTCGGGGGGCATACAGGGGATATCCAAGTGTTTTTTCAACCTCCCCAAAGTGCCTAAACATTTAGCCTAGGCATATCCAAAGTATTGGTCCCACATTCAAATGAACTGTTTACAAAAACAATATAAAAGCAACAGATAAACATTTAAAAAAATATATAAAATGTATTATCAAACACAAACTTGGTTACACACGTGTCCTTCACTAAAATAGAAATAAGATGAACGATTACAATCCAGGTGTAGATTATTAGATTTCACTTTCACCATTGCTTGTGCATGTATTGATAGTCTTTGAAGCAGTCCCTCTCTGCCAGGAAACAAAAAGCCAACTGACATTGCGGACAGAAGATCTGGCATTTCACCCTTTTCCCCACCTGTGTTTTGTGCAAACTTGCAGTTATTCCTTTTGGCATGTGTGTTTGATAGTGGCGCTCACCTTGAGTGGGGGGTCTTGTGATGGTTGTGAGGTTGCTTTGGGCCTCCAATTCAGCCATTTCCAACACCAGCTGCTCTCGGAAGGCCAACTGGGAGAGAGGGATTTGACCTTTTGCTTTGGCCATCTGCTTGTGGAGAATAAAGCATTTACTGTAGCAATGTCCACAAAGTGGTCAAAAGAAGTCTTATACCACTTCCTGGTCTTGTGGAGGCCCTGGTAGTAGCCTATCAGAGCATCAGATGGGTCGACATCCCCCATGTTGGCATTGTAGTCCTTCACAGAAACTGGGAAATTCTTCCTTTTTCACCCTCCTTGAGACGTGGTTGTTATTGAATGCCTTATCCTGTGTGGTAAGCATAGTTACTCCCCTAGTGTCCTTCCGTTTCACAAAAAGCAGCTTGTTAGTCCTGATCCAACATATGGTCTCCCTCTCCACTGTCTTTGTCATGTTGTTTACCTTAGTCTTGGGGAACCCGGTTATGTTAGGACGAATGGTGCCACAAACCTTTATTTTCTTTTTCAAGAGATCTGTGAAAAGTGGATATAGAACCATCCGATGGAGTGACAACCTTGCCCGGAAAGGGGATGCTTGCTGGGGAGTGGTGGCTCCCAAATGTCATCATCCAAATCGACTGCATCCTCCACTCTGTGGTGAATAAAATAAAGGGATGTATTGTTGTAAGACACACAGAATTACAGTTGACTAAATTACAAAACGACATTACTGTGAAGTAAAAACACCAAGCCTACACTTTATCTGTACAGAGACTCGCATAGAAGGTGTGAAGCACACACACACACACACACACACACACACACAATGCAAGCAGTAACACTCTGGAGACAAAGGCAGAGGTGAGAACCACAAATAAACAATGGCCATGAGAGATTAGTGGCCTCTCCAAAGGATGAAATTTAGAACAGAAAACAGTGACCTAATATGACAATAACCACTTTGAAATGATATAACATTGAAATGACTTGTTACATAGGCCTATGTAAACTAAATCCAAAGCACAAAAAGCAGACAACTTAGAAAAACTAAATACATATACTCAATTAGCTATATAGTCATGAAAATAATGTACTTACAGATCTAAAAGTGGATCCAATCCTTCTAGAAAGCAACCTTTGTCGGCCGAGTTGAAATCTTCATCCAAATCGTTCCCCTAATCAGAGTCCGGCTCCAGTATTTTATTCAAAGCTTCTGTGTCGGTATGCTTATTCATAGCTGTCTTTTCTTTTTAGCTTCCTGTTCGATATTCTTTGTTCAAAGCCATCTTTAATGCTAAAGCGATTAAATTACAGCGGTGAAATCTGTTTACAAAGTAATGTATTGTGCTCGGTGTGTCTCGTCTCTGAGCCAGGTAACAATAGTTCGCATTTAGCCTAAAAGGTTCAATGCCTTGTCAACTGCATATCCTTGGAAAACGTATCTCATTGGCTACAAGACTGTCAATGTGCCATAGTAGCCATTCCCTGTGTAATGGATGCAGGAAACATATTTTTCATGTGCAAATATATAGTCACTCAGTGGACATTCGATTAAGTCATACATTATCAGATAATACTGGCAATAGGCTAGAATCGTTCCTATCAACCTAAGGATTCATTTCTTATCCCCCATTTAGCTATAGCTCAAACATAGACCACATTTAAGCTTACTTTGTAAGATGTTTGCTGTTTGGTGACAACCGTGTGTAAAATAAACATTTTGACTCTCGGGGCTGGTGATCAATAACGGTAGGTCACAAGGAGACAAATAAGACATCCTCGTGATCTGTGTTGTCCCGGCTTTCGGTGTGAATCAACGTATTCTGTGTTTATTTTGAGTATGCTTCACAACACTAACCGGAATGTAGGTAGCAGCCATCTTGAAATTAGGTCATTGGCTCGGCCTGCCCTTATGCATTCGTATGCCCACATATGGTAGTAGGTCACACCAAAGATTTTAAGGCACAGATCAATAGCCAAGATACTCAGCTTTCCGCAGACACCCTGCTTTTGCAGATAGGAACTATTCTTCTCATACCAGACTGAATTGAAATTTAAAAAAAATAAAAATATGGGGACTTTATATTTATGAGGTTAATACCTGTATATATTTAATACACAAGTGATGAAATCTGTCTAAAACGACAGCAAAGGCAAAAAGGTCAAACATGCCAAACTTCTTTGTTACATGCAAAAAACACACTTACAATTCGCACATGCATATTAATACCCACTTGCACATGTGTGAAATAGGACCAATGAGCACCCAGCAAATTATGATTGTCAGCAAAAAGCCAAAGTCAACCGTAAATAGCCAGTACAATGTATTTTGCTGTGTGAGGATAGCATTCATTTATACAGAAAGCGATACCAGGTAAGCCATTTATATCTGCTGTGTATGTTGCAGGGTAAAGGTGTTTTTATCTATACTGTCCTCTAGCCCACCGCTAGGAGGAGCATGCACTGTACTGTACACACACGGTCATACCTCGAGCTGGACGATTATCAATGCAAAATGAGAGACACACAGAGACAAACACAGACACACCAAACAACCTAATACTCGAGGCACAGCAGTGCTTGTTTCGCTCTCACAAACACACAGGGCATACATGAAAACAAAAGCAAACCAACTCCTCTAGGTAAGCAGGTGTGAGTGAGCGTGCCTTTGAGTGGAGGAGGAATAAGTCAGTCAGTCTACGCCTGATCCGGGGCCTGTGTCTGTGTGTATTTGCGTGTGTGCCTGGGCGGGCGCGCTGCTCAGCCGAGCAGTAAATGGGGAAGGCTCAGGGGAGACCGAGCCAGCAGCCGCCGCGCTGATAATGTGTGTGTGTAGGGAGGTCTGTGTTGTAAAGCAGTGCATTAAAATTTCAGATCGTGGCACGCTAAACACTGAGGCCCGGGCTTCTGTCTGCATCAATGGAGAGCCCCAGGCATGACGTGGAGGGGGGAACGAGGGATGGGGATGGAGGAAGCGGGGGGACGATAGACACCTTGAGGGCCTGGGCCAAAACAGTGACATTCCTCCACAGAATCATGAAAAAGGGAGGAGGAAAGGGGGAGGGGAAGAGGAAAGGGTGGATAGAAGGAGGAATGGTTAGAGGAGATTTAGGAGGGTGGGTCGTACCCAAACGGCGGAGTGAATTGACGCATACCATTATTGCGCTTCAGCGGTTCTCTCTCCTTCTCAAACACTCCTACTGTACACACTAACTTCTTTACAACAGAACGAAGGGACAGAGAAAAAGAGAATGTGTGTGTATAAAAGAAACAAGGGAGAGAAAAATAAATATAGTGAGGGAGTATAAAGAGTATGAGAGACGTGGAGTATGAAAGGGAAAGAATGAGAGAGTGAAATGAGTAAGGAGCAAAAAAGGAAACAGAAAGAACAAGGTGGCTAAAGGAGTGGAGTAGCGAGTGAAGAATGAAGGAAGAGGGAAAAAAGTGGGGAAAAGACCAAAGAACTAGAGTACACTACACACATATCACCTCATCAAGGCAGAAACCCAATTGAGAAGTCAGACATGCTCAGGTCTAAATTCAAAATCAATAGCACAGACGGGGCCTGCTCTCGCCCAGCAGAGTCCAGTTTTACAGACATGAAGACAGCAAGTCACAGCTGTTCTGAGGACATCAAACAGAGCTAGTGGTCTTTATCCTTCTAGAACTCCAGAGTTGCAATATAGAGACAACACATTTACAGAGCAGTCGTTTGCCACAATGCCACAAGCATTTATCTACCAAAGATTTCAAAGCAAATCGGAATCTATAAATAAAAAAACTGGGTAACTTAATCTAATGCATAGACCTATGCAAAAAAAACATGTTTATTAACACACATCATATGGCCTTTATGTAGATTATCTCTATAACTGCAGATGGACAGAGTATAAGGCGTTGGGTAGAGAGAGTGTGGCAGAGGGAGTCGTCTCTGTGGGGTTGTGGGATTGAGGGGTCCTCAGATCAAAGCACTATGGCTGGGGCCCCCGAGGACTCGCGCCCGTCTCCTCCTTTCTTTCCTGCTCATTACCATGCGACACACACACACACTTATTTAACATACTAACATACGCGCCGCCTAGCCCCCGTTGAGACAAGTTGGCAAGAACCCGCTGCTCTCTCATATACAGCTCAACGTTCCCCCCATACATGAACACACACACACACGAACACACACACACGAACACAGTTTCTACCGGAGAGAGGTGAAAGAGACAGCCACAGGCAGACACACAGAGGGGCCAGGCGGAAGGAGAGTGTGTGTGTAAGTGAGTGAGAAAGAAGATTCACTAGCCCTGCATGGATTACATAATCTACTGTAGTGAGATGGACACCAGGAGCAGAGCAATCCACATAAAAACATAGAAACTGTGTGTGAGTGAGAACATGGGTTTGGCTTCCAGCTGTGACCATTACTGCACCCAGACCACAGTACCACCAGTCCTACAAGAAACATGGCATAGAGCAGATGGACCCACTGATTGCCCTTTAGGTTACAGAGAACTGTTAGTCCCATCCACCAAACTATCAGGAGAATAACAGGAAGATGACTTTGGGTATGTTAATTTGGTATAGATCAGACATAACCCACTATTAAATGAATCATAACAGGAGCATTTCACATCTGGTTAGAAATTAATAGAGACATTCTCTCAACAGAGAAAAATGTAATTCTGTGTGCTACCTATATCCTCCCAATATAATCCCAATACTTTAATGGTGACAGCTTCTCCATCATAGTGGGGGAGAAAAACAATTTCCAGGACCAGGGACATGTACGAGTCTGTGGCGACCTAAATGCCAGAACTGGACAAGAACCTGACACTCTCAGCACACATGGGGACAACACCTACCTGGAGGTGACAGCTCTAAAATATGCCCCCTACACACAACTATGACAAAACTACAGGTCACAACTCCTGCAGCTCTGTCGCCTGCTGGGTCTGTACATAGTCAATGGTAGGGTTCGAGGGGACTCATACAGTCGGTACACTTATAGCTCATCTCTTGGCAGTAGTACTGTAGACTACTTTATCACCGACCTCAACCCAGAGTCTCTCAGAGCGTTCACAGTCAGCCAAATGACATCCCTATCAGACCACAGCAAAATTACAATCCACTAGAACAGAACAATACTCAACCATGATGAGACATTGAAGCCGAAGAAATTGCATGCTATTAAGAAATGCTATACAGTTGAAGTTGGAAGTTTACATACACTTAGGTTGGAGTCACAAATTTCTCGTTAACAAACTATAGTTTTGGCAAGTCACAAGTAATTTTTCCAACAATTGCTAACACACAGATTATTTAACTTATAATTCAGTGTATCACAATTCCAGTGGGTCAGAAGTTTACATACACTAAGTTGACTGTGCCTTTAAATAGCTTGGAAAATTCCAGAAAATGATGTCAAGGCTTTAGAAGCTTCTGAATAGGCTAATTGACATAATTTGAGTCAATTGGAGGTGTATCTGTGGATGTATTTCAAGGCCTACCTTCAAACTCAGTGCCTCTTTGCTTGACATCATGGGAAAATCAAAAGATATCAGCCAAGACGTCAGAAAAAAATTGTAGACCTCCACAAGTTTGGTTCGTCCTTGGGAGCAATTTCCAAACGCCTGAAGGTACCACGCTCATCTGTACAAACAATAAACACGTTGGGACCACACAGCCGCCATATCGCTCAGGAAGGAGACGTGTTCTGTCTCCTAGAGATGAAAGTACTTTGGTGCGAAAAGCGCAAATCAATCCCAGATCAACAGGAAAGGACCTTGGGAAGATGCTGGAGGAAACAGGTACAAAAGTAGCTATATCCACAGTAAAACGAGTCCTATATCGACATAACCTGAAAGGCTGCTCAGCAAGGAAGAAGACACTGCTCCAAAACCGCCATAAAAAAAACAGACTATGGTTTGCAACTATACACGGGGACAAAGATCGTACTTTTTGGAGAAATGTCCTAAATATAGAACTGTTTGGCCATAATGACCATCGTTATGTTTGGAGGAAAAAGGGGGAGGCTTGCAAGCCGAAGAACACCATCCCAACCGTGAAGCACGGGGGTGGCAGCATCATGTTGTGTGGGTGCTTTGCTGCAGGAAGGACTGCTGCACTTCACAAAATAGATGGCATCATGAGGTAGGAAAATTATGTGGATATATTGAAGCAACATCTCAAGACATCAGTTAAAGCTTGGTCGCAAATGGGTCTTCCAAATGGACAATGACCCCAAGCATACTTCCAAAGTTGTGGCAAAATAGCTTAAGGACAACAAATTAAAGGTATTGGAGTGGTCTTCACAAAGCCCTGACCTCAATCCCATAGGGAATTTGTGGGCAGAACTGAAAAAGCGTGTGCAAGCATGGAGACCTACAAACCTGACTCAGTTACACCAGCTCTGTCAGGAGGAATGGGCCAAAATTAACCCAATTTATTGTGGAAGGCTACCCGAAACGTTTCACCCAAGTTAAACAATTTAAAGGCAACGCTACCAAATACTAATTGAGTGTATGTAAACCTCCGACCCACTGGGAATGTGATGAAAGAAATAAAAGCTGAAATAAATCACTCTACTATTATTCTGACATTTCACATTCCTAAAATAAAGTGGTGATCCTAACTGACCTAAGGGTAATTTTTAACTCGGATTAAATGTCAGGAATTGTGAAAAACGGAGTTTAAATGTTTTTGGCTAAGGTGTATGTAAACTTCCGACTTCAACTGTACATAGACATGGAATCACTAGTCACTTTAATAATGGAACACTAGTAACTTTAATAAATGTTTACATACTGCTTTACTCATTTAATTTGTATATAGTGTATTCTATAATCTACTGTATTTTAGTCAATGCCACTCCGACATTGCTCATCCTAATTTTTTATATATTTCTTAATTCCATTATTTTACATTTAGATTTGTGTGTATTGTTGTGAATTGTTAGATATTACTGCACAGTTGGAGCTAGGAATGCAAGCATTTCATTACACCCGCAATAACATCTGCTAAATATGTGTATGTGACCAATACAATATGATTTGATTATACTATACATAGCCTACCACATATTAAGCGTGACAGAAAACCTCCCAAAAAGATTTGAGATGTCTTTTTTTTCTTCAATATTGGTCTAGCCTATAATCCACAATTAAACACATTCAGAATTGCCCTTCAATTATAGTGAATTAGAATTTGATTATGAAGAGCATAGTAATATGTTTTTAAAATATATGTTCCTTGTTAATAGTATGACACATTACCTTTAGTTACAGAATATCTCACCACTGTGCGTTTCCATCTCCTCCACTCTCTCCTTCATTCCTTTCTCCAGCGTGCAGAGAGGGGCTGTCAACAGTTGAATTAAATATGTTTTGATGTGAAAACATGTTAGGCTACTATCGATGTTCCTGAACAGATTTCACTTGGTTTCCCAAATTAAGCACGGGATTGCTGTGGGAACAGGGTTGGAGAGCCCATGGCATACAAGGTCGCGCAGTAAGAGACTGCATGCTCCTCAAACAGTGGTTAATGTGTGGAGTGAAATAACCGGAGTAGCCTACCCAGCTTGAGTTAAAATCGAACAGGCGGGAAAATGGCCTCCATTCACTTTTCGAGTGCATAGAGATGACATACATTTTCCCCTGCCCCTGACCATTTGATAATGGACAATTTTAAATCAAAACACATTTGACATATTAGTAAAGACAAGATTAAATTGAGAAAAGTCTGATGGGTGAAAATATGATCACTTGATGTAATAACAATCTGTGCAGCCTGAGGCAAGGAACTGAAGGTAACCTTTTTTTGCGTCTCAAATCATCAATAGCAGATAGTCACATCTTGCAGCCCATATGTGTTTTGATTTCTAAAACATTCTAAGGTTTGCATCATTAACAACTAAAGTTAACAAATAACTCTAAATCTAGTGTATAGGACCTGTTTCAAATGATCACTTTTACGCTCAACATAGCCACTTCATACATGCACTCTCTCTGAAAAATATCCTTCTATTTTATTCAGCTAGTTCAATTATATTCTTCTTACTATAAAATCATAATATAAAATAATGGCATGGGACTTATAAGCTTATCTTGTCTGTTAAATTAACAAGATACAACCTATGGCATGACGCATAGCCAGATAACATACAGTAGGCAAAGTTATATTGTTCTTCTGAAAAAAAAAATCTTCATATCACAATGTTTCTTTAGACCTGCCTAAAATAAATAAAGGATTTATTGTGGTGTATATTCATTGATTTATTATAGATGTTGCAAGAGCCTGCATCAGCTGCTTGTATGCGGCTTGTACTGTATGTGTGGAGGCCAGGAGATGCTAAAAGGGTTTATGTTCATTAACTTCTTCGATATAGGGGGCGCTCTTTTAATTTTTGGATGAAAAACGTTCCCGTTTTAAACAAGATATTTTGTCACGAAAAGATGCTCGACTATGCATATAATTGACACCTTTGGAAAGAAAACACTCTGACGTTTCCAAAACTGCAAAGATATTGTCTGTGAGTGCCACAGAACTGATGTTACAGAAAAAAAACAGATAAAAATACAATCAGGAAGTGCCGCATTTTTTGAAACCTCCTCATGGCAATGACTCCTTATATGGCTGTGGAGGAGCTAGGAGTCAGCTTACCTTTTCCATGTTTTCCCCAAGGTGTCTGCAGCATTGTGACGTATTTGTAGGCATATCGTTGGAAGATTGACCATAAGAGACTACATTTCCCAGGTGGTCGCTTGGTGTAATCTCCAGCTGCAGTATTTTTCCGTTTTCTTCTGATGAGAAGCCAGCTGCCACCACTGATAGATTATCGAATAGATATGTGAAAAACACCTTGAGGATTGATTCTAAACAACGTTTGCCATGTTTCTGTCGATATTATGGAGCTAATTTTGAAAAAAGTTCGGCGTTGTAAGTGACTGCATTTTCGTTATTTTTTCTTAGCCAAACGTGATGAACAAAACGGAGCAATTTCTCTTACACAAATAATATTTTGGGAAAAAATGAACATTTGCTATCTAACTGAGAGTCTCGTCATTGAAAACATCCGACGTTCTTCAAAGGTAAATGATTTTATTTGAATGCTTTTCTTGCTTTTGTGAAAATGTTGCCTGCTGAATGCTAGGCTTAATGCTATGCTAGGCTATCAATACTCTTACACAAATGCTTGTGTAGCTTTGGTTAAAGCATATTTTGAAAATCTGAGATGACAGTGTTGTTAACAAAAGGCTAAGCTTGTGTTTCAATATATTTATTTCATTTCATTTTCGATTTTCATGAATAGGAAACGTTGCGTTATGGTAATGAGCTTGAGGCTATGAGTACGCTCCCGGATACGGGATTGCTCGACGCTAGAGGTTAACGGTCAATTACGAGTCTTTTGCATGACAAACAAATGTCTGACAAAATGTAATGACCGCCACAGCTCTAACGGTGCCCACACATTCCACCATAAAGCCCTCACCTACAGAGAAATGAAACTAGAGAAGAGTCCCTCAGCCAGCTGGTTCTGGGTCTCTGTTCACAAACACAGACCCCACAGAGCCCAAGGACAGCAACACAATTAGACCCAGCCAAATGATGAGAAAGCAAAATAACAATGACACACTGGAAAGAATCAACCAAAAATGTAGCACATTTCAATGCTATCTGGCCCTAAAAAGAGAGTACACAGTGACAGAATACCTGACCACTGTGACTGACCCAAAATTAAGAAAATCCTTGACTATGTACAGACTCAGTAAGCATTGTTATTGTGAAAGGTCACCATAGGCAAACCTGGCTCTCAAGAGAAGACAGGATGTGCTCACTGCCCATAAAATGTGGTGGAAACCGTGCTGAATGTTCTAAACTCCTGCCAAATGTATGACCACATTAGTGACACATTTCCCACAAATCACACAGACCCAAAGAATTTGAAAACAAATCAAACATTGATAAACACCTATATCTGTTAGGCAAAATACCACAGCAGCCAGATTTGCCATTCAACCACAAACATTGGAAATATCACCAATATTTATCTGTTTATTTATCTTCCCCCACTATTCATACTACAACTATTTGCACATTGCTAAAATACTGTACATAGCTGATAATATAACACTTGAAATGTCTATCTTTTTAAAACATTTTTGAGTGCAATGTTTAGTGTTAATTTCTAATCGTTTTTTGGTCTAACAATTACATTTGTTTCTTCTCACTTTTCCTTATTTCACTTGGTTTGGCAATGTAAACATATGTTTCACATGCCAATAAAACCTATCTGAATGTGTGTGTGTGAGTGAGTGAGTGAGATATCACTGCTCAAAAAAATAAAGGGAACACTTAAACAACACAATGTAACTCCAAGTCAATTACACTTCTGTGAAATCAAACTGTCCACTTAGGAAGCAACACTGATTGACAATACATTTCACATGCTGTTGTGCAAATGGAATAGACAACAGGTGGAAATAATAGGCAATTAGCAAGACACCCCCAATAAAGGAGTGGTTCTACAGATGGTGACCACAGACCACTTCTCAGTTCCTATGCTTCCTGGCTGATGTTTTGGTCACTTTTGAATGCTGGCGGTGCTTTCACTCTAGTGGTAGCATGAGACGGAGTCTACAACCCACACAAGTGGCTCAGGTAGTGCAGCTCATCCAGGATGGCACATCAATGTGAGCTGTGGCAAGAAGGTTTGCTGTGTCTGTCAGCGTAGTGTCCAGAGCATGGACGCGCTACCAGGAGACAGGCCAGTACATCAAGAGACGTGGAGGAGGCCATAGGAGGGCAACAACCCAGCAGCAGGACCGCTACCTCCACCTTTGTGCAAGGAGCAGGAGGAGCACTGCCAGAGCCCTGCAAAATGACCTCCAGCAGGCCACAAATGTGCATGTGTCTGCTCAAACGGTCATAAACAGACTCCATGAGGGTGGTATGAGGGCCCGACGTCCACAGGTGGGGGTTGTGCTTACAGCCCAACACCGTGCAGGACATTTGGCATTTGCCAGAGAACACCAAGATTGGCAAATTCGCCTCTGGTGCCCTGTGCTCTTCACAGATGAAAGCAGGTTCACACTGAGCACGTGACAGACGTGACAGAGTCTTGAGACGCCATGGAGAATGTTCTGCTGCCTGCAACATCCTCCAGCATGACCGGTTTGGCGGTGGGTCAGTCATGGTGTGGGGTAGCATTTCTTTGGGGGGGCCTCACAGCCCTCCATGTGCTCGCCAGAGGTAGCCTGACTGCCATTAGGTACCGAGATGAGATCCTCAGACCCCTTGTGAGACCATATGCTGGTGCGGTTGGCCCTGGGTTCCTCTTAATGCAAGACAATACTAGACCTCATGTGGCTGGAGTGTGTCAGCAGTTCCTGCAAGAGGAAGGCATTGATGCTATGGACTGGCCCGCCCGTTCCCCAGACCTGAATCCAATTGAGCACATCTGGGACATCATGTCTCGCTCCATCCACCAACGCCATGTTGCACCACAGACTGTCCAGGAGTTGGCGGATGCTTTAGTCCAGGTCTGGGAGGAGATCCCTCAGGAGACCATCCGCCACCTCATCAGGAGCATGCCCAGGCGTTGTAGGGAGGTCATACAGGCACGTGGAGGCCACACACACTACTGAGCCTCATTTTGACTTGTTTTAAGGACATTACATCAAAGTTGGATCAGCCTGTAGTGTGGTTTTCCACTTTAATTTTGAGTGTGACTCCAAATCCAGACCTCCATGGGTTGATAAATTTGATTTCCATTGATCATTTTTGTGTGATTTTGTTGTCAGCACATTCAACTATGTAAAGAAAAAAGTATTTAATAAGAATATTTCATTCATTCAGATCTAGGATGTGTTATTTTAGTGTTACCTTTATTTTTTTGAGCAGTGTATATTATATATATATATATATATATATAATGAATATATACTGTATATATTGCATATATATAGATAGTTGGTGAGTAAACAGGCTACCCAGAGGTAGTGGGTACCTACAGTATACAAGAGCTCTGGGCAAGGAAGCTTGCTATCTGGAGCATGCTAACAGGGGTCCCATCACTCCCATTGTTTTCACGCAAATACTTTTATGCAAGCTTTAGATGAGAAAACAAAGCTAAATATTTTATATGTATATTTTATATTATACTTTCTCCAACTTCACCTAGGACCGAGATACTAAGCTTTATGGGTGAATGTGTGCTGTCTCGTAGAATATGAGATGGAGAGAAAAGGCTAAAAAAGGAGGATAGTGCATTTATTGAGAGGAATAAGAGAAAAAATAGATACTGAAGAAGTGACGTGAGGGAAGAGAGGAAGATGGCCCTGCCAGAGAGGAAGTTAGGGAGGAGGGGAGGATGGCCCTGCCAGAGAGGAAGTTAGGGAGGAGGGGAGGATGGCCCTGCCAGAGAGGAAGTTAGGGAGGAGGGGAGGATGGCCCTGCCATACAGGAAGTTAGGGAGGAGGGGAGGATGGCCCTGCCAGAGAGGAAGTTAGGGAGGATGGCCCTGCCAGAGAGGAAGTTAGGGAGGATGGCCCTGCCAGAGAGGACGAGAGGGAGGGGGGGAGGATGGCCCTGTCAGACAGGAAGTTAGGAAGGAGGGGAGGATGGCCCTGTCAGACAGGAAGTTAGGAAGGAGGGGAGGATGGCCCTGCCAGAGAGGAAGTTAGGGAGGAGGGGAGGATGGCCCTGCCAGAGAGGAAGCTAGGGAGGAGGGGAGGATGGCCCTACCAGAGAGGAAGTTAGGGAGGAGGGGAGGATGGCCCTGTCAGAGAGGAAGTTAGGGAAGAGAGGAGGATGGCCCTGCCAGAGAGGAAGAGAGGGAGGAGGGCCCTGCCAGAGAGGAAGAGAGGGAGGAGGGGAGGATGGCCCTGCCAGAGAGGAAGTTAGGGAGGAGGGGAGGATGGCCCTGTCAGAGAGGAAGTTAGGGAGGAGGGGAGGATGGCCCTGTCAGAGAGGAAGTTAGGGAGGAGGGGAGGATGGCCCTGCCAGAGAGGAAGAGAGGGAGGAGGGCCCTGCCAGAGAGGAAGTTTGGAAGGAGGGCAGGATGGCCCTGCCAGAGAGGAAGTTAGGGAGGAGGGGAGGATGGCCCTGCCAGAGAGGAAGTTAGGGAGGAGGGGAGGATGGCCCTGCCAGAGAGGAAGAGAGGGAGGAGGGCCCTGCCAGAGAGGAAGTTTGGAAGGAGGGCAGGATGGCCCTGCCAGAGAGGAAGTTAGGGAGGAGGGGAGGATGGCCCTGCCAGAGAGGAAGTTAGGGAGGATGGCCCTGTCAGAGAGGAAGTTAGGGAGGAGGGGAGGATGGCCCTGCCATACAGGAAGTTAGGGAGGAGGGGAGGATGGCCCTGCCATACAGGAAGTGTGGGAGGGGAATTGGCCCTGCAAGAGAGGAAGGATGAAGAGAGGCATGTTGTTGGGAAAAGACCCTGTCGAAAGATTGGGAAAAGACCCGGTCTTTTCAGAGTGCTGTCTGGGACTGTGGCAGTGGGGTACTGTTTTCCAGGGCGCGCTCGAAGTGGGGGAATGTTTTCCAGGGTGCGCTCTCAGCTCCAATGTAATTAGCCCTCAGAGACTGAACAAGGAGCCATTGATAAGGTACAAGGCCTTCTGTCTGAGCACTGAGACAAAGTGTGTGTGTACACTCAATGTGGGTGATCTGTCTGTGCTGCTGTAGGAAGTGTGATTGTGTGTGTATGTAGGAATTCTGTCAATGTGAAGTTAGTATGTGTGTGTGTGTGTGTGTGTGTGCGCATCAGCCTCCCAGAGTGTATAATAATGAGGGGGATCTCCACAGAGCTTCAGTAAACCGTTTCCATCCCTCCCTTTTCCCCTCCCTCTCCTTCTTTCTCTCTACGGGGCCCTCCATCCCACTCGCTCTCTTCTCTGCCTCCATCAATGAATGAAAGACTATTAACAGAAATATTTTTTCCCCCAATGTGATTAGTGCTACATTATAATTAGATGGATACTTAAGCCTTGTACTAAATTGCTAAACCCTTGTTTGGGGCAGGTGGGTGGGGCCTATAATGCTTGTTTGTGTTTAAATCCTACATTTTCAAACATTATGCTGCCAATATTTGTACATTTGTTGACCCTACATCTGTCTTGGAAGTCAATATGTTAGGTCAGATGTTATATCCAGGTTAGTTATGCTAATCAACCTGGATAAATACTGGTTAGATAAACAAATAATGATGACGTCAGTTACAGAGGTAGCCCAGTCTTGACAGTGTGTGTGTGTGTGTGTGTGTGTGTGTGTGTGTGTGTGTGTGTGTGTGTTGCCAGATAAATGGTCTCTACCTCAGAGAATGTAATTCCCCCCTTGTCAATCACAACGTCCTGTTTGTGAAATGACTTCATTGCAGTCACTCAGTCAGATTGACACGCACAAAATAGAGCTTTGTGTTTCAAAAAACGAACAGAAAGTCCCCTCTGCACTTTCAAGCCACATAATTTCATTAAGTAATTTGAGAAGACATATTGTGAGTTACATTCAACTGTTATAAGTTATACAGTGCCTTCAGAAAGTATTCACACCCTTCAAACTTTTCCACATTTTGTTGTGTAACAAAGTGGGATTAAAATGGATCTACACAAAAAAAGTGGAACATTTTTTATTAATAAATAAATAAATAAATAAATAAAGCACTAATTTATCTTGATTGGATAAGTATTCAATTCCCTGAGTCAATACTTGTTAGAATCACCTTTACAATCAGTCTTTCTGGGTAAGTCCCTAAGAGCTTTGCTCACCTGGATTGTACAATATTCGCACATTTTTTTATTCTTCAAGCTCCGTCAAGTTGGTTGTTGATCATCGCTAGACAACCATTTTCAAGTCTTACCATAGATTTTTAAGCCGATTTAAGTCCAAACTGAAACTAAGCCACTCAGGAACATTCAATGTTGTCTTGGTAAGCAACAGTGCATATTTGGCCTTGTGTTTTAGGTTATGTGTCCTGCTGAAAGGTGAATTTGTCTCCCAGTGTCTGTTGCAGACTGAACAGCCGACTAGCAGACTGAACCAAGTTTTCATCTAGGATTTTGCCTGTGCTTGGCCCTATTCCGTTACTTTTATCAGAAAAAAACTCCCTAGTCTTTGCCGATGACTAGCATAACAACCGTATTATGATGCAGCCACCCCCATGCTTGAAAATATGAAGTGGGTCTCAGTGATGTGTTGTGTTGGATTTGCCCCAAACATAATGATTTATATTCAGGACATAAAGTTAATTTCTTTGCCACATTGATTGCAGTTTTAATTTAATGCCTTGCAAACAGAATGCATGTTTGTATTATGTACAGGCTTCCTTCTTTTCACTCTGTCAATTAGGTTAGTATTGTCGAGTAACTACAATGTTGTTGATCCATCCTCAGTTTTCTATTACAGCCATTAAATGCTGTAATTGTTTTAAAGTCACCATTGGCCTCATGGTGAAATTCTTGAGTGGTTTCCTTCCTGTCCGGCAACTAAGTAGGAAGGACGACTGTATCTTCGTAGTGACTGGGTGTATTGATACACCATCCAAAGTGTTATTACAGATCATTGTATGTGTGGAGTACAGAGATGAGGTACTCATTCAAAAATCATATTAAACACTAATATTGCACACAGAGTCCATGTAACTTATTATGTGACTTGTTAAGCACATTTTTACTCCTGAAATGATTTAGGCTTGCCATAATAAAGTGGTTGAATATTTATTAAATCAAGACATTTCAGATTTTAATTTTTAATTATACTGAACAAAAATAAACGCAACATGTAAAGTGATGGTTCCATGTTCCATGAGCTGAAATAAAATATCCCAGAAATGTTTCTATACACACAAAACACTTATTTCTCAAAAATGTTGCACACAAATTTGCTTACATCCCTGTTAGTGAGCAGTTTCCTTTGCCAAGACCCATCTACCTAACAGGTGTTGCATATCAAGATCTGATTAAACAGCACGATCATTACACAGGTGCACCTTGTGCTGGGGGACAATAAAAAGCCACACTAAAATGTGCAGTTTTATCACACAACACAATGCCACAGATGTTGAGGGAGCATGCAATTGGCCACCAGAGCTGGTGCCAGAGTATTGAATGTTCATTTCTCTACCATAAACCACCTCCGTAATTTTAGAGAATTTGGCAGTATGTCCAACCTGCCTCACAACCAGAGCACGTGTAACCGCGCTAGCCCATATCCGGCTTCTCCACCTGCAGGATCGTCTGGGACCAGCCACCTGGACAGCTGATGAAAATTAGGAATATTTCTGTCTGTAATAAAGTACTTTTGTGGGGAAAAACTCATTCTGATTGGCTGGGCCTGTCTCCCCAGTGGGTGGGCCCCTCCCAGGCATGTGAAATCCATAGATTAGGGCCTAATGAATTTATTTCAATTGGCTGATTTCCTAATATGAACTGTAACTCAGTAAAAATATTGAAATTGTTGCATGTTGTGTTTATATTATTGTTTAGTATAATTTGTAAAAAATGTTGAATAACATAATTCCACTGACATTATGGGGCATTGTGTGCAAGCGAATGACAAAAAAAATCTAAACATAATACATTTAAAAATCAGACTAACACAAAATGTGGAAAAAGTTCAGGAGTGGGAATACTTTCTGAAGGCACATAATGCTCAAGTACACCACAATAGCAACGCCAACGGAACTCTACCAGGATTAGGGAGGGACAGAAAAACACTAGACACCAAGGCCCAGTTTCCCCCAAATTGAAGCATTGGTTTTTGAGGGGTCGTCAGGGATGAGGAACCATAGAAGACTAAACGACCATCTTATATACTACAGACCTCATTGTACAGACCATAGTTTACATTACCAGACTACAGACCAACATGAGACTACCCAGAACACCGCCTAGATTCTAGACCACATGTCACTGTAACAAACAATAGGGAACTCCAGCTTGAGCCCTGTCAGCATCTAGGTAAAATGCCAACGTCTGTCAGGCATATCTACACAGAGACAATCTGCCCAGACCAGCAGAGCTGTCACAGAGTGCCACTCTAAACACTGACTCCAGACCAGTAGCCAGAGAGGATTTAATGGCGGGTAGGACAACAATAAGATTTAATTGCCACTTCAGGACAACAATACGGTGGCCCAGATTAGGCTACATGGTAAAATAAAGAGGGGCCGGCGAGTGAGACTGACAGAGAAAGACACACAGAGAGAATGAGAAAGAGAGCTTTCTGCAGCTCAGAGAGAAGACGCAGTTGTGTGTGCGTGTGAGATAGGGAGAGAGAGCAACAGACAAGAGGATAAAAAGAGAGCAAGAGCACTAGCTGCAGCAATAACCTGTCACTCAAATGTGGAGTGTGAGAGAAGGGAAACTTGTTCTGTTCCTCTGAAACAAAGGAGCGCTGGTGTTAGGTTTTAAGAGGAGACAGGGTTCACTAGTTCTGAGAGACAATCAGGGTGACACACACTTACCCTGACAGCACAGTCTGCCAGACAGAAAGCGCTGCACTCTAGGATCACATTCTTGGTATGCAAAGCATGCCAAATACACACAGTCACACACATAGATATACAGACAGAAACAAAGACACAGACAAACCCATTCTGTGACCGAAGGACTCGAGCAAGCACAACCATACATACCATACACCTCTTTCCCTGAGTGCTGTGTCTCTCTTTACTGACTAAACTCACGAGGCCTCATCCAGTCCATACACCACAGGGAGGCCTCACAAGGCTATGGGTGTGTGAGATAATGTGGGTGTGTGACTGACACCGCAGCCCTGGCCAATAACATGGGGACTTGGATAATTTCAAACGCGACCCGGGTATGAGTATGTGTGTCTGCGTAGATGGCCTGGCAGTGGCAACAGCAGCTTTCTTTCTTTTAGTACTGCTTTAATTAAGAAACTCACAGGAGCCTAGCTGGGTGGTATACAAAAGTGGTGCACAGTATGTGTGTGTGTGTGGCCGGGAGCAGCAACAGGCAGCATTTCACTGAGATAGGCCGACACACAAATGACCGCCTGCGCACTGCCTGACCCGAGACCACATGCCGTTCCACAGATATAACACAGTCAGAGAGTGAAAATTACCCCTCTGACATGTTTGTTTGTACTGTACACTGTATGGGCATAGGCTAATCGCCATGGAGACACATACAGTAGCTATGAAGATATGCGTGCTGTGAACACACACTCACACCGTGGTACATAGAGTACACCTTGTACATACAGTACCAGTTAAAAGTTTGGACATACCTACTCATTCAAGGGTTTCTTTATTTTTACTACTTTCTACATTGTAGAATAATAGTGAAGACATCAAAACTAAGAAATAACTCATATGGAATCATGTAGTAACCAAGTTTTATTTTAGATTCTTCAAAGTACCCACCCTTTGCCTTGATGGCAGCTTTTCCAACAGTCTTGAAGGAGTTCCCACATATGCTGAGCACTTGTTGGCTGCTTTTCCTTCACTCTGCGGTCCAACTCATCCCAAACCTTTTCTATTGGGTTGAGGTCGGGTGATTGTGGAGGCCAGGTCATCTGATGCAGAACGCCATCACTCTTCGTCTTGGTCAAATAGCCCTTGCACAGCCTGGAGGTGTGTTGGGTCATTGTCCTGTTGAAAAATGTATTATTATAGGCCACTAAGCGAAAACCAGATGGGATGGCAAATCGCTGCAGAATGCTGTGGTAGCCATGCTGGTTAAGTGTGCCTTGATAAATTTGGACTTATCAGACCAAAGTACAGATTTCTACCAGTCTAATATCCATTGCTCGTGTTTCTTGGCCCAAGCAAGTCTCTTCTTCTTATTGGTGTCATTTAGTAGTGGTTTCTTTGCAACAATTTGACCATGATGGCCTGATTCCCACAGTCTCCTCTGAACAGTTGATGTTGAGATTGGTCTGTTACTTGAACTCTGTGAAGAATTTATTTTGGCTGCAATTTCTGAGGCTGGTAACTCTAATGAACTTATCCTCTGAAGCAGAGGTAACTCTGGGTCTTCCTTTCCTCTGGCGGTTCTCATGAGATTCAGCTTCATCATAGCGCTTGATGGTTTTTGAAACCGCACTTGAAGAAACATTCTTCTAGGGCTATCTTCTGTATACCACCCCTACCTTGTCACAACACAACTGATCGTCTCAAACGCATTTAGGAAATACATTCCACAAATTAACTTTTAACAAGGCACACCTGTGACTACCTCAAGAAGCGTGTTGAGATAATGCCAAGAGTGTGAAAAGCTGTCATCAAGACAAAGGCTGGCTACTTTAACACTTTTATGGTTACTACATGATTCCATATGTGTCATTTCATAGTTTTGATGTCTTCACTATTATTCTACAACGTAGAAAATAGTAAAAATAAAGAAAAACCCTTGAATGAGTAAGTGTGTCCAAACTTTTGACTGGTACTGTACATATACCCACAGTGTATGTAGCAGACACACACACAAACAACCTTGAAACTAACCATGTTCGACCTATCCCAGACTACTCCATCCTTCACCTCACAACAACAATCCTTCTAACACATTCAGGTTGAACAGAGCTGAAAAGCCTCCATGTCACTCATAAATACTTTGATATGAATCATGAAGCCACACAGTGATTAATGCTTGGGTACTACTTTGTACTCGGCATCGTTATGGTGAGCAATTATAGACATTGTATTCCATTCATTTCAAGTCAGGCAGGGCTGGATGGCTTACAGTACACATATCTAGGATCAGATGAGAGAATATGACTGAGTATGAAGGGGTAATGTGATATATGATTATAGAATGAGGTGGGTTATTACAGGGGATCAGATTTTCCATAGATTCAGGTGCAATTACGGCAGATGGCAACCACAGGGGTTTTATCTCCTAATCAAAGGCGCACAGCAACCAAGACGCCTCTGGGGATTTATTGTGTGTGTGTGTGTGTGTGTGTGTGTGTGTGTGTGTGTGTGTGTGTGTGTGTGTGTGTGTGTGTGCGTCTGTAGCACACAAGCAAAAGTGTGAAGCAAAGAAACTGGGACCTACTTTGCTGCCGACTCTTCGTCATACTTGCTCTTCAGTTCCAAAAGCTCTGCCTGAGTTGCTTCAAGTGCTGAAAAAACAAATCAAGGATTTTGAATGGAGACCAGCGGTGGTTGGATGGAAGAAGTACAACTGCTAGGCCCTAACATACTGCCCTCTATAGATTCCTGTAAGGACTGACTAAGGCCTTTCTGCATTCAATTACATGAGGTGAGGCTTCTAGAAAATCCCCATCTTAGGTTTCACAATCGAAGACAACTTTGGTAACTTTAATTTACAGTCCTATTACAGCTGCTATTTTCAAATAAATGACATGCTAGCAGTTGATACTTTTCTGGTAGACCTACTTCTTCTATAATACCCAATAAAACAATAAAAACGTTATGTTTCAAAGGGTATATATTATTAGGCAATAATAACTTAACTAAGCTGGTGGGTAAAAAACGGACTATCTACTGCCTGGTTGCCCAACCTGGCCACCAATTTCATCAATTGGTGATAATATCTTTATGCTTAACATTTAACTTTATCTTGTAACCTCATAATGAAGCAGGTACTAGAGTGAGTGGCTGGGCCTGAATCATACTAGAGTGAGTGGCTGGGCCTGAATCATACTAGAGTGAGTGGCTGGGCCTGAATCATACTAGAGTGAGTGGCTGGGCCTGAATCATACTAGAGTGAGTGGCTGGGCCTGAATCATACTAGAGTGAGTGGCTGGGCCTGAATCATACTAGAGTGAGTGGCTGGGCCTGAATCATACTAGAGTGAGTGGCTGGGCCTGAATCATACTAGAGTTAGTGGCTGGGCCTGAATCATACTAGAGTGAGTGGCTGGGCCTGAATCATACTAGAGTGAGTGGCTGGGCCTGAATCATACTAGAGTTAGTGGCTGGGCCTGAATAATACTAGAGCGAGTCGCTGGGCCTGAATCATACTAGAGTTAGTGGCTGGGCCTGAATAATACTAGAGTGAGTGGCTGGGCCTGAATAATACTAGAGTGAGTGGCTGGGCCTGAATCATACTAGAGTTAGTGGCTGGGCCTGAATCATACTAGAGTGAGTGGCTGGGCCTGAATCATACTAGAGTTAGTGGCTGGGCCTGAATCATACTAGAGCGAGTGGCTGGGCCTGAATAATACTAGAGCGAGTCGCTGGGCCTGAATCATACTAGAGCGAGTGGCTGGGCCTGAATAATACTAGAGCGAGTCGCTGGGCCTGAATCATACTAGAGTTAGTGGCTGGGCCTGAATAATACTAGAGTGAGTGGCTGGGCCTGAATCATACTAGAGTTAGTGGCTGGGCCTGAATAATACTAGAGTGAGTGGCTGGGCCTGAATAATACTAGAGTGAGTGGCTGGGCCTGAATCATACTAGAGTTAGTGGCTGGGCCTGAATAATACTAGAGTGAGTGGCTGGGCCTGAATAATACTAGAGTGAGTGGCTGGGCCTGAATAATACTAGAGTGAGTGGCTGGGCCTGAATCATACTAGAGGTAGTGGCTGGGCCTGAATAATACTAGAGTTAGTGGCTGGGCCTGAATAATACTAGAGTTAGTGGCTGGGCCTGAATCATACTAGAGGTAGTGGCTGGGCCTGAATAATACTAGAGGTAGTGGCTGGGCCTGAATAATACTAGAGTTAGTCGCTGGGCCTGAATAATACTAGAGTGAGTCGCTGAGCCTGAATAATACTAGAGTTAGTGGCTGGGCCTGAATCATACTAGAGGTAGTGGCTGGGTCTGGACTCTGGAGCAGATGTGCTGTGACAGCGGACTGTCAGTTCTACAGCAGCAAGCAGGCTGCATGGGGCTGGGACAGTGTTGACAGGCCTAGATTTGTCACTCACTGGGCAGCCGCCAGCCAGCCAGAAAGAGAGAGAAAGAGAGAGAGAGACAGAGGAATCCAACATCTGACACTGACTTCTGGGTCAACATAAAGACATACTGCCAGCAGAGGAGTGTGTTGACACCAAGCTAGCCTTAGCTTACTGTGTGACGTTGGGGGATTTATGCAAAGGTTTGTTAAAGTATACCTATGAAACTCAAGTTAGGGTTGGGCCTGTGGGACTATAACTGGGTGTAGGTGAGCTACTGATTACCTGTCTGTAGGGACTGGGCCTTACGGTTTGCCTCCTCTAGCTTTGACACCACAGACTCCTGGTTCTCCTGTTGTTGACTGTGTGGACAGAGGGACAGATACAAGTTAGCTTAGCATCACCTCAGTAAGAAACAACATTGTATCTAATGGCATTTCAAGAGGCTAATGTTGCATCACAGGGGTCAAGTTTGCCTGCTAGCATCACACAAAACAGAGCGAACAGGTTAAAGATAAAAAAGGCTTATAGCATCAAGAGGATACAGGTAAGCTAAGAGATTTATCATCACTCAACGTGAAGGGACCAATTCAGCCTATTAGCACTTTAGAAAAAATAAGACCGGTTACCATAGCACCTGCTCAAATGAACAAGCACTCGCTCTGATTCCAGTTGAAGTGGTACACTGCAAGTGGAGAGGACATTTAAGTGTTGTATTTTTTGCCAACAGCGGCTAGACTGTTCTGCTCTGTCATGTCTGTCGGGGGGTTAGTATCATCAATACTGAAACACCTGGGCCAACCATCATGCCACCAGCCCTCCTGCACTGGCAGACGACTCATCAATTTACCGCAGCGCTAAAGAGGAGGGGAACATGCAAAACCCTTAAGAATTAATGTCGACTCCTGACTGGCTAGCTATTACTGAGGACGAGATGAGAGGGGACGAGATGAGAGGGGTTGAGAGCCCGTTTCTCCTTGGGAGTTATAAGGACAAACTGTCAGTTTCCAAAGGGAAAAGCTATAAAGGTTGGGAGTAGTTAGTTATCAATGATATCACTGTTTATAGTATGTATGGGTAGTCGCCAGATTTGGAAATGATAATGAAGACATAAGGTTTTACAATCTGGGATATCTATTTTCTGTCTGTATTTAGGTTTCATAGAGTCTGAGATATCACCAGATATCACATACCCTAGACCTTGCCAGAGTGTGTGGCATAAATGGAGTGAAATGCATTGGTCAAAATCAGGGCACAAAATCAACCAATCAAAATTGGTTTACAGGGATAAAAAGGCTATCTCCACAACACCAAGAATCACCATTCTCACCAGAGAACCTCTCAACCTCAAATGCATTAAAAAAACGAGGAAGTGCCTCAGCCAAAGCAAGGGAGACAAACCTCACTGACACATTGGTTCTGACTGCCCGGCAGTTCCTGCCTCTGTGGATGACTGCACCCCTGTTGTGCCTCTACTCATCCCCATGTCACTGTACTGTACCTCTGCTCTCTCCCTCCCTCTCTTTCCTCCCAGGTGCTATTTTTGGGTGACTAGGAAACATTAATATAATTCAAGGTAGCAGAATGGGGTCTATGGTGGCGTCTTTGTAACAAGGGTGAGAGCGGTGACAATAGGTTACAATGGGGCCTTATTGTTGCTCTCTGACATAACAGATAACAGAGCCGAACTGTGTCCCTGTCCGGTGAGTGACAGTCTGGCAGCAGTGATGATCAGGAGGCTCAGTGCGGTATTACCATCCATACGGGGGGGGGGGGGGGGGGGGGGGGGTTTAGGAGTAAACAAACAGCGGAGAATTAAAAGGTATTACAGTGCAATGGGATTACAGTTAGGGTGGGTTGGTCCCAATAAAAGCCTTGTGTAACGGCCGCATATGCCTCCATCAGGACAAACTGATGGGATCATATAATAGTGTGTGACACTATTAGTGTATAGTGTTCGAGTTCAAATTGAGATATCGCCCATGATTAGGAGCAAGTTCAATAGGAATACGGTGGGTTAAAACAATGCAAAAAATGAATGAGTGCCGGTTATCTCCCGTTCCTGATTCAATATTTGCTCAGCTCAAGTGCTGAGTGAAAGTGATAGGGAGTCCGTTTCAGTGCCCTTCACAACAACCCTGATGCATCTGATAAACTACCGCCAATCCTCACTGGAAGGTTAACTAAACTTGGTCACCCACTTATCTACAATACAAACATGTATGAAACTAACCATCGTTCAGTCGAAGCCTAACCTTCGCTCATACTCAGACACTAGCTGCAGCCAGTAGTTGCTGCCCGTTGGCAAACACTAGCTAGCCTATCCTCCACAGCTAGTCCTTACTAACTTACCTCTCCTCCTCTGCATGGTCGTTGTGAAGCTGCCCCTCCTCCTCTCTCTCTCTCCTCTCCTCCTGGCCCAGCTCCTTGGCCTGTTTCTTCAGGGTCTCTTCATACTCCTCTATCTTCTCCTTAAGTGCTTTAATTGTGACCTCTGTGAGAAAGAGAGAGAGAAAGCAAGAGGGAGATATACAGAGGGAGAGAGATACACAGCGAGAGAGACAGAGAGGGAGGGCAGGAGAGAGAAAACACAAAAAGTCAGTAAGTGATACAATAACAGGAAAGAAATAAACCGGAGTACCAACACGATATTAGGTACCACATAAGGATCACATCATCCTTCTAAGTCTGGATTGTAAGTTACACTGACAGAGGGATTCTCCAAGTAAGATGGAGTAGGAGGAACAGGGCTCCACTCCACTGTGTGCATTGGCACAGCCCACTTGTATTACTGACTGAGAGCTCTCAGGTTTCCCCCACTTCTTACTCGTCTTCTCTTCTTTTTTTTCTCTCGCTCACTCACTGATGCCCTCGCTCTCTCCTCCTCCTCTGCGGTGATTTAAACTCCAACATTTTAGCCCTGACACATAATCAATGGCGATGAGTCCCCTCTGAGCCCTTTTCCCGCTTAACTATTAAATTGAACTTTAAACATTTAGGTTGCAGGGGATCAATGGCCTTGGCTGGCCGGGATGAGAGAGAGAGAGGAAGGAAGAGCGGGAAGGAGGAGAGAGAATGAGAGAGAGGGGGATTCTCCTCTCCTCCATCGCTGAGGTAGAAGATCTGCAGCTTAGCCGGGGCACGGTGGGGAGGGGGAGGGGAGAAAGAGAGGAAAAATCAATGGCAAAATAAAATATTGCCGCTATTGAGCTGGGTCAATTAGCTCTTGGTGGGAGGGGAATTCCAAAGACAGAGAGGGCAGGCCCCCCTACCCTCCTCCTCCCTCTATCCCCTCTTCTCCTCCCCTTCTTTTCCCTGCCTTTCTGAAAAGAGAAAAAGCAGTGAAGGCTTTAGAGGCCTATACAATGGGATTCATCTGAAAAGACTGCCCAGGGGATACTTTCTCATAAAGATGGCTATGGAGGAGGAGAGCCTTTATTAAAAAATGATCTATATTTCGGGGTTATGGAATGACTTTGGGCTGACTCCGCTGCTCCACTAATTTGATGTTAGATGTTAGCTATTTTACAGCGTTTGATGTAACTCCACGGACATCGGCTCTTGAAACGGTATCCGCATGACCGATAATCTTCTTACAACTGCTAACATTGCACATATACTTTTACTATACTTTCAACCAGACCGTTGAGTTTCATCCCTTTTAAAGACAGCTAAGCATTGATGAATCTCCCAATGGGAGTCTTAGCCTAGCTCTCTGTGGTGTTGTAGTGGAAGCGTTTCAGTGGATGAGGTTGTCTGGGACCTGAACACTTGTGTTAGCACCCTGAGCTAATACCTAGGGCTTTAGCTCAGCAAGCCAACAATTTCTTGTGGCCTATGGGTTCAAACTGGGTTGATCACACTGGTCTAGGATAGGTTCAGAAAGAGCATGTGTCTCAGCCTCACCATGGTTCTTGACCTCAGCGATCTCCTGGGTGTAGCCCTCCAGCGTCTCGCGGAGCTTCTGGTTCTCCGTTTCGATGTCGTGCATCCTCTGGACCTTCAGCTGTAGCTGCTGGGCAGCCTCCAGGGCCGACACAGGGTCTGATAGGAGGGGACAAGGAAAGGGCACTACTTGTTACTAATCACCAGACATCACTAATTACTATAGATTAATTACTTATCACAGAATTTTTCTCTGCACATATATACAGTGGGGCAAAAAAGTATTTAGTCAGCCACCAATTGTGCAAGTTCTCCCACTTAAAAAGATGAGAGAGGCCTGTAATTTTCATCATAGGTAAACTTCAACTATGACAGACATAATGAGGGGGAAAAATCCAGAAAATCACATTGTAAGATTTTTAATGAATTTATTTGCAAATGATGGTGTAAAATAAGTATTTGGTCAATAACAAAAGTTTCTCAATACTTTGTTATATACCCTTTGTTGGCAATGACAGAGGTCAAACGTCTTCTGTAAGTCTTCACAAGGTTTTCACACACTGTTGCTGGTATTTTGGCCCATTCCTCCATGCAGATCTCCTCTAGAGCAGTGATGTTTTGGGGCTGTTGCTGGGCAACACAGACTTTTCAACTCCCTCCAAAAATGTTCTATGGGGTTGAGATCTGGAGACTGGCTAGGCCACTCCAGGACCTTGAAATGCTTCTTACGAAGCCACTCCTTCGTTGCCCGGGAGGTGTGTTTGGGATCATTGTCATGCTGAAAGACCCAGCCACGTTTCATCTTCAATGCCCTTGCTGATGGAAGGAGGTTTTCACTCAAAATCTCACGATACATGGCCCCATTCAGTATTTCCTTTACACGGATCAGTCGTCCTGGTCCTTTTGCAGAAAAACAGCCCCAAAGCATGATGTTTCCACCCCCATGCTTCACAGTAGGTATGGTGTTCTTTGGATGCAACTCAGCATTCTTTGTCCTCCAAACACCACAAGTTGAGTTTTTACCAAAAAGTTACATTTTGGTTTGATCTGACCATATGACATTCTCCCAATCTTCTTCTGGATCATCCAAATGCTCTCTAGCAAACTTCAGACGGGCCTGGACATGTACTGGCTTAAGCAGGGGGACACATCTGGCACTGCAGCATTTGAGTCCCTGGCAGCATAGTGTGTTACTGATGGTAGGCTTTGTTACTTTGTTCCCAGCTCTCTGCAGGTCATTCACTAGGTCCCTCGTTTTAGTTCTGGGATTTTTGGTCATTTTGACCCCACGGGGTGAGATCTTGCGTGGAGCCCCAGATCGAGGGAGATTATCAGTGGTCTTGTATGTCTTCTATTTCCTAATAATTGCTTCCACAGTTGATTTCTTCAAACTAAGCTGCTTACCTATTGCAGATTCAGTCTTCCCAGCCTGGTGCAGATCTACAATTTTGTTTCTGGTGTCCTTTGACAGCTCTTTGGTCTTGGCCATAGTGGAGTTTGGAGTGTGACTGTTTGAGGTTGTGGACAGGTGTCTTTTATACTGATAACAAGTTCAAACAGGTGCCATTAATATAGGTAACGAGTGGAGGACAGAGGAGCCTCTTAAAGAAGAAGTTACAGGTCTGTGAGAGCCAGAAATCTTGCTTGTTTGTAGGTGACCAAATACTTATTTTCCACCATAATTTGCAAATAAATTCATTTTCTCATTTTGTCTGTCATAGTTGAAAGTGTACCCATGATGAGTGTACCCATGATTACAGGCCTCTCATATTTTTAAGTGGGAGAACTTGGTGACTGACTAAATACTTTTTTGCCCCACTGTATTACCAAGCATGTCTAACATCAGAGCAGATCTTCAAAGTTCAACAGCTTGATGTGTATGTAGCTAGTAGTGTAACATGTTTTGAAGATCGGTTCACTGAGGAGATCACACCCATCCAGTCAGTCTCTAACCTCTACTCCTCACTCCATTCCAACATACTTCCATGCACTGCAACAGTAAGGTCTAGAGTGGGGTTTTGTGTCTCTGTGCCTGGTTGTGACTGAGTGGCCAGGGCGAGTCACGCGAGGCTGACTGATGACTTCTGTGTGTCTGTGTGTGTCTGTGTCTGTGTCTGTGTGTGTGTGTGTGTGTTGGGTGCCAGAGCAGCAGAGCTATGTATAGCTGCCCCCATTCACACAGAGCAAAGCTGGAGAGCTGAGACAGCGCTGCTGTTGCCACCACACACACAGCCCAGACAAAGGAGAGGAAGAGAGGAAAAGAGAGTAAGAGGGAGAGGAAAAGCAAAAGGGCATGAGAGAGAGAGGTAGGGACAATGAATGAGAGAGGAAAAGAGAGATAGTAAGAGGAGCTACCTAGGTTTCTGGACAATGATGATGACTTATCTTAGGGACAGAAAAACCCATGGGACAACAATACATTCCTGTAAACAGACTGTACAGTATCTATCCAATAGTAGTACAGCATAGACACAACCCACAGTGGTGAAAACTGTAGATGTATTGATGTACATATTGAATCATTTAATTAATCAAAAATAGTAAAACACATTGCGGATGACAGGAAAAAGTCTATGACTGTTTGTGGTCCTCTTGAGTCAAGGTCAGAGATTGTGATGATGGTAATGAGTAAGGGATGGATAGGGAGGGGTTGGGATGTGGAGACTGGCAGGGTGTTCTAACACTGAGTCCTCCCCACCCTCCATGTTGGGCGCTGCCAGTCTTGCCAGCCCTGGCCTCATCAGTGCCCGGCATTGACACGGTCACTAATTGGCGTATGACTAATTATGCCCCAATTCCAGTTGATTTTCTTTAATGAGACAGCTGGGTTAATTATATAATCATATGATTACATTAGACCCCCTGGCCCCGAGAGAAAGAGAATAGGAGGAGGAAGCTAGGGGGAAGGGGGAGGAAGAGGAGGGATATGAAAAGTGATAGAGACTAGAGAGGGAAAGAAAGAGGGAGATAAAAAAGAGACGAAGAGGGCGAGGGTGAGTAGACTAAGTATACAAAACATTTGGAACACCTGCTCTTTCCATGACAGTCTGACCAGGTGACTCCAGGTGAAAGCTGAATGGGTAAGACAAAATATTTAAGTGCCTTTGAACGGGATGTGATGGTAGATGCGCATCGGTTTGTGTCAAGAACTGAAACGCTGCTGGTTTCCGTGTGTATCAAGAATGGTCCACCACGCAAAGGACATTCAGATAACTTGAGACAACTGTGGAACACTTTCGACACCTTGTAGAGTTCATGTCCTGACAAATTGAGGCTGTTCTGAGGGCAAAAGGGGGTGCAACTCAATATTTGGAAGGTGTTCTTAATGTTTTGTACCGTCAGTGTACAAGTGCATGAGAGCATATTTAAGGCAGTCTGGAAACAGCAGAAGAGAGGGAGGGGGAAGAGGTCTGATCTTAGAGATGAAAGACATCCAGCGCCTCTATTCTCCTCTGAGTACACACACACACACACACACACACACACACACACACACACACACACACACACACACACACACACACACACACACACACACACACACACACACACACACACACACACACACACACGTCCTTGGAGGGAGAAGCGATACATTCTCCAACACCAGACAAGCCATTGAGGACACAACAGCATTATCAAAGGCCCATTATGTCAACTTTGTTGTCCTGAGTTCTGACACCCTGCGTCATACACAGTGTAATCTAATATTCTGAAAGATCTAGCCTTGGACAGCCTGTTCCCATGTTACGTTTCTCATAAATCACTATTTGATTGTGAAACACATACACTCTCCTGCACTGACTCTAAACACACACACACACACTGAACTCTACCAAGACTCCACATACTGACACCCCGACACATACACACACGTGTACTGACGCCACACACACAACTGTCTATTACCTATCCTATTGCCTAGTCACTTCACACCTACCTATGTACATACACTATCTACCTCAATTATCTCGTACCCCTGCACATTGACTCGCTGCTGATACTCCCTGTATATACACCCAGGTTATTGTTATTCGTTATTCACTGTGTACACTATTTCTATTTTTATTTGCTTATTTATCTTTAACTCTGTTGGAAAATCTCTTAAGTAAGCATTTCACTGTTAGTCAAACCTGCTGACAAATACCTTTTTTAATTTTTAATTTAAAATGTACTTTAATTTCTTGTCATAAAAAGTAACACTATACAAACATCCTTGAAGGGTTATAATGGATCTCATCTTTCAGTCCCATTTAATGTTTTATTATATTAGTTAGGATGATACTCTCTTGTTATGTGTGCTTTGAATACCCCATATGATTAAACAAACTGACAGGAGAGAAGGTCATACTGTGACATTAGGGTGATGACTGCTGTCACAGTACTGGACTGTACAACATAGCCTGTCTCTGTGGGCCTAGTCCCAGGTCCTACCACTCTACTGCTGCTCTCTCCAGAACAGACAAACTACAGTGTGTGTCACATGGAATCTTTCTCTCCATGTCCTCCCTGGACTTCTAACCAGGAGATTGTCCCTTCACTAGACAGGCGGTGGCACCAGCCCTGTCTGGATGGGCATGTGTGTGTCTTCTGAGCAGAAGGAGTGAGACAGTGCCAACTGCTCAGTACAGCCAGTACAGCCTGCTGCAGAACACTAGGCTGTCTGTGAGAACAGTGTGAATATTTCCAAAGGTTGCATGAGAAGGCAAGAGGGCAGACGGGTGGAGACACCTGTCAACTTTGACATTCTATTGCATAGTGTCATCAGGATGAGAGTGAGGTAAGGTGCGTGTATTTTCCTTGGTGTGTCCAAAAGAGCTCAAAAGGGTGGACACACTGACGCTAGGTCTGTGTGATCACAAACACATCTGTGAGATAATCAGTGGAGTAGTGATCTCTCATCCTCAGACACAGAGACAAGAATGGACAGGATGCAGATTACAATGATAATACAGACATTCCTAGATTTTCCCACACAGGCAGACAACACACACACCACGTAAGAGAGCCAAGTCAAAGAGGTCTCTAGGTGCTGCTCCTCTGTCTTGGCAGGCTTTTAGCTCTCTGTGTGTGTGTGTGTGTGTGTGTGTGTGTGGCTGGGATCTCCAAAACACAAAAGCAGTAATTTACGCATGTACTACGTGGTTCCCCAGGCCAGCATGCTTGCTCCTACAGGCCTCTGTGTGTGTCTGTTCACATGTGTGTGTCCATAAGGTTCACCAAGGAGGAAATGTGTTTCAGACAGACAGCCAGCTGCACACACACAGCTACACACACACAGGAAGACACACACACAGCCACACACACAGGATCGAGTCAGCTCAAAAAGCTCAGTCGGTCACAGACAAACACACACTCCAGTCCAGTCGACCTCCACTGCTGACTGTCTGTTTCCACTATTAGTCAGCCTATCCAAGTCCTCTAGTGCTTCAGTTAGGTGGAAAAACCATTGGCCAGGAGATCTCCATGGACAACAACACTGGTGTTAACAGTGACTGTGTGTCTGTCAGTGTGTTGAAATCATCAATGTACTCTCCATCAGGACCTAAAATGAACAACCGCCACCTGCAGGTAGGTTTTGGCGGG
This sequence comes from Oncorhynchus clarkii lewisi, assembly GCF_045791955.1. NCBI lineage: Eukaryota > Metazoa > Chordata > Actinopteri > Salmoniformes > Salmonidae > Oncorhynchus > Oncorhynchus clarkii. Next base: position 27,097,845 of record NC_092156.1, read on the forward strand.
TAAGATGTGTATTTCACTAGCCACATTGGAGGTTGGTCAGGGCTCCATAGTGCACACATTTCACTCGCATTTGTGAAAAAAAATAGTCAAATAGTCATTTATAGTAAAATAAAAGCTGCAGTAGCTGTTTTCAAAGTATTTCCGCCATTTTGCTTCATAGGTGGTAAATGAAACGCAACAAAATCAAAGAACTATAAATCCTATATAGCCTATTCCAACTTGCGCTGCAACCCTGCCTGGCTGGGTGCTGTGCACACGTGAAGAGCTAAGTAAAAATATTCATTTTTAGAAGTGCTGTGCACAGGCATTATCTAATTTACTTTAAACGAAAGTCTACTGAAGTGAGACGTTGTCCTTGTGTTTCTTGGCTATTTACATTGTTTTGTTCACAAGTTATGTTGTTGGTCTATGTTCGAGTTTCAAATGCTAGGGAAGAGAAGACAACGCTTCTACTAGTCAGACTCAATCTAACAGGCACAGACATGACTGAGTCCTAATACCACGGCAACCTCCTGCCCTTAAAGGGGAAGGTGAAATTTGTCTAATGTGTTATTTTGGTTATATCAGGTCACAAAAACGTAATTATTCATTATAAACTGGGTGGTTTGAGCCCTAAATGCTGATTGGCTGACAGCCGTGGTATATCAGACCGTATACCACAGATATGACAAACTTACATTTTTACTGCTCTAATCACTTTGGTAACCAGTTTATAATAGCAATAAGGCACCTCGGGGGTTTGTGATATATGGCCAATATACCTGTGCCCAGGCACTCCACGTTGCGCTGTGCATAAGAACAGCCCTTAGCAGTGGTAAATTGGCCATTTACCACACCCTATCTGGCCTTATTGCATAAATATACCACATTAGTTACTTCTTACTAGTAACCCACGCTCTGTTCTAGAAACATTGCAAAGCATGCTCATCCGTTTTTTTATGTTTTGTTAGTGTACATTTTATTCCCCAAAAATATTTTTGGCTGGTAAGAAATCTGAGTGAATGGTAGATGTTTAAATCACAGTGTATGCCCTGCTCCCCATCCCTTCCCAATTTACCTACCGCTCAGCACTCACAGGGCTCCTGGACGCACATTGTCTCAGGAACACCAAGAGAAGTCATCAGGAACGTGTCTGTGTATGCACGTATATGTGGCGCCAGAGACATGTGCCTCATAAACATGACAGATGTGTTTACGGTGCCTCGCATACACAGTTGCGATGAGACTTACCTGGGACATCGATGAATCTCTTGTACACGTTTAGGAAGGCAGCCTCTGACTCCTTACTTCTTTTACTCACTGCGTCGATCTGAAAGGAGAGATGGAGAGATTGGTTAAGAAAAGAGAGAGATAGTCGAGATGATACATTTTTTTCAGACAACACCCCAACAACCATAATCACATTTTCTGGCTTATAAAGACTTTTATATACTTTGGCATCATCTACCCTATACTATTCATTCCATCAAGATTAATCTAGTTTTATAGGACAAATAGTCACATATCCAATGTAGTTCAACATGAATCTGGTTTATATAAAAATGTATTCATTTTAAACATTTTCAGATCTATTAGTGCTACGATATCCACACAGATCTATTGACCACAGAATTTCAGTCTTAAAAACACATGAATAGTAATTTCATTAATGTAATTTAGTAACAACCTGCTAAAAGAGATTGAGCTTCCAACCCCTCTCAGTTAATCATGGGTACTGAGTGCTTCACTGCTGTGGGCTGGGCAGACAGAAACTGGAAAGCACCAAGGCAGCTAACCAATGAGTCATGAAGAAGGTGACGTGATTTGGGGTTGGGCCAAGAGGCACCACAGACCTTGCTTCAAGTTCCTCAACAATCAAGTACAGGAGTATAGAGCTGTGGAAGAGGTCTTCTATAGTCATGACATTTCTGTAGTACACAGGTGATATGATACAGCATTGCAGCATTGCTTTTACATTAACTACAATGTACTGCACATGGTTCAAAAATCACAGATGATTTAAAGAGGTTTCAAAAATGGTTATTTTTAGCTCCAAACCAACACGATACATCACAAATACCCGCCCATAAATCTAAACATTATAGATGTTGCAAAAGTGCTTCATGAATCAGGATAGAACACAACAGCAACAGTCTGTGGCTCAACATCCATTCCAGATTGCCTCTCAAATACCGTCTAAAAGATGAAAGAAAACACACTTTGGACATACAGTCAAATACTGTACCATATTCATCCTTGGCCCTTGGAGAGATAGGGAGAGGAGGAAAAATGCAGGCCACAGATGACTCTTCCCTGAACCCTCTCTCACCCTCAGTACCACACTGGGCAACAGCTGGCGAGAGAGGAGAAAGGGTTTTGTCCAAGCCTTTTTAAATTGCGTGGTTGGTTGGTGGATGTTTGGTGGATGGTTGGTTAAACACCATCTTTGGGTCATGTGACAGACGTAATGCATCGGCCCTCACACACTATTATAACCCCCCACGCGTTGATGCATTTTGGATCAGCTTTCAGTCACATGGAAGCAACTATATTAGTGGTGAGTACTCTATGTACACCATCACACACCCGTTTTATATGATATAACACACACACATAAGCATGCTAAACCCTTAAAGCCAGAGCTGTGCTCTATACATTACACCACCTCGCAATAAAATCATTTCCTAATGTATAGATGGCCAATGTAAGTCATTTGGATCTAATACCACTCTGGATCTAATACAGTATAACCTTTATTCAACAAGATAAAGACGTATTGGTCGTCAAAATGACCAACTGTACTGTTCTTCCTTTTCAAGATACTCACCATATGGCCTAGGTAAACTACCATAGTAAACTACCATAGTAAAGTACTTTTTTAATCCACTTGCAGACTTCTACCTGCAGTGTATAAGAGTAAGAAAGGTGTCTCATTGGCCTAGCTACATGAGCTAATGATAGACAGTGGGCCCGCCCACTGTGGGGTTCAGAGTCTTCATGTGTGTGGCTGTTGTTGAGGTTGCACCGAGCAGCCCAGAAGTAGCGTGTGCGTGTGTGTTGTGTGTGTCTGTGGTGTCTCCTGAGAGCCCAGTCCAGGCCTGACTGTGCGTTCCTCCACTGCTCTGGGAGTGTGAGCAGCCAGCCAGCCAGTCCTGGCATCGCCTCTGAACTGGGCCAAAGCCAGCTAACTGGGTCATCCCTGGGTAGAGGAGGGGATGGGAGGAGGAAGCAGGGGAGAGCTACTGTACCACACTGCTAGTGTCAGTCAGCCAGGATCTACTTCAAGTGTTTTTTGGACTAAAAGCACACACACTTAGACCAAACACACACATCCACCTCCCCCCAACACACACGCATACATACCACCTCCCCCCAACATTTACACTTTCCTTCCCAACCCATAGGGTGGCAGTGTTTGCTCAAATTCACAAAAAGATGCGGCACAGTACAACTGCAAGTCAGCAACTGCAAGTTAAAAGTGTCCAGAACTACAGTGTTTACAGACACCAAACAGTGGGTTCCTAAAGGAGAAATCAAATAAAAACAATGTTTTGGACGTCTCCTGCCCAGACTCTGTTAGAGTTTTTGATTTATGGAGCGAGGCAGGCAGTTGCCACTGACAAACGCCAGTGAGCCCCAGTCACTCTATGCTCCTATGGGAGAGAGAAATGAAACATGTTCAAATGGGCTTTTGCTGGAAAACATCTGGATCCAAACTAGGCAGCGCCAAGTTCCCAAGTTCCCCCTCCCTCCCTCCCTCCCTCTCCCCGCTTTCTCTCCTTCTCTCTATCGCAGATGGAGCAATTAATGTTCCCTGCTTACTGGGCAAAGGGATCCACCAGACATCTTGTCAGGAAAAGGCTGCTTCCCTCTTTGGCTTTCCATTGAAAGTGAAGAGAAAGGGGGAGAAGGTGAAGTGGGATAGATAGTGACTGGGGGGGTTGAGGAGGGAGAGAGAGGTAAGGTAATGGGATGGGATGGATGGCACCTGGAGTGTGTGTGTGTGTGTGTGTGTGTGTGTGTGTGTGTGTGTGTGTGTGTGTGTGTGTGTGTGTGTGTGTGTGCCAAGGTCCTGCGTGACTGTGCGGCCATGGCTCAGTGCAGATTATCTGCCTCTCTCTCCAATGCAGTCCCATACACATTCTGACAGGGGAGGGCATCTGGCAACGCCGGCCGTGCTGCCTTCTGAATGATCACACACACACACACATACAAAGACACAAACAGATGATTCCTCTCTGTGTGTGCGTGTGTGTGTGTGTGTTAGTCCGTTTGTGTTAAAAAGGCGAGATTTGGGCCGACGCCAAAGCTGACCAGCTCACAGGTATAGCATAACACACCTCCAATGAACCATCTGGACTCTTTAGGGGTGCGGGAACAACTTAAAAATAGACGGTGGTTGCTAGCCTAATGACACTAGCGGGAGCTAGATGAAACACAAGGAAGGCTTTGGCATCGGCTTAGGGGCCAGGGGAAACCGTTGGCCTGCTTGTCTCTGTCTGTGACCTGGCCTAACCCCTTAATTGCAGAGCAGGTTTTAAGCTGTGGATAACTGATCCGGAGTGGTGTGCGTGTGCGGGGGAGAGAGAGTATATGTGTGTGTGTGTTTGAGTGTGCTTCTTTTTGGGTTGGGTAGGAGGGATTACTGGCTTTGCAGCTTTCTTTTAAGCGGGGAATTATAGTCTGAGAGAACGGTGACTTAGAGCATCCTCTGGGCTTCCTAGGGAAACAGGAAACAGCTAGCTAGCTCCCTCTCTTCATCTCGGTGTCACCTGGGGTTGTCATATGGCGGGCCTAACACACTAGGCCTACTTGCAGGCAGCTACCGTAGTATGGATATATAGTTCTACTAATTTTCCTCATTGCTGTAGCCTTACATTAGAAGTAGGTTGATGTTCCTCTAACCACTAGTCCAGGGTCAGATGTTTTCTAATACCCCTAATGGTGGTGAGGATTGGGTATTTGGTCATCTGATCCTAGATCTGTGATTACAGCCAACGTTTACCTCGTACAACATTAAAGATCTCATCATAAGAGTGGAGCTGGGATAGGATGGAGGAGCGAAACGGCATCACACATTGATGGTCTGTGATGGCTGACACATTGCTCCTCTGGGGCAGATCGGGCGTCGCCTGGAATCAGCGTCAGTGCCATAGGGAAATCAGAGAACGAGCACCACCCTGTGCCATCATCACAGTCACCCCCTCTCTTTGTGTGCCATCGGGGCGGGAGGCGCAGGAGAGAGCGTAGCTTAATCATATACAGAAGGAGGGACATCTGACTCAAGGATACGGTAGAGAGGAGTGTGTTCGAGAACAGGGGCAGGTATGTCTTTACATAATCACACAATTTTATTTAAATGTAACCTTTATTTAACTAAGCAAGTCAGTTAAGAACAAATTCCTATTTGTGATGACGGCCTACCGAGGAACATTGGGTTAACCGCTTTGTTCAGGGTCAGAACAACGGTCCTGACGGGCCGCCCCCAGGTGGTGAGGGTAGGAAACAACATCTCCACCCCGCTGATCCTCAACACTGGTGCCCCACAAGGGTGCGTTCTCAGCCCTCTCCTGTACTCCCTGTTCACCCATGACTGCGTGGCCATGCACACCTCCAACTCAATCATCAAGTTTGCAGACGACACTACACTGGTAGGCTTGATTACCAACAATGACGAGACGGCCTACAGGGCCCTCGGAGTGTGGTGTCAGGAAAATAACCTCACACTCAATGTCAACAAAACAAAGGAGATGATCGTGGACTTCAGGAAACAGCAGAGGGAGCAGCCCCATATCCACATCGACGGGACAGCAGTGGGGAAGGTGGAAAGTTTTAAGTTCCTCGGCGTACACATCACGGACAAACTGAAATGGTCCACCCACACAGACAGCGTGGTGAAGAAGGCGCAGCAGCGCCTCTTCAACCTCAGGAGGCTGAAGAAATTCGGCTTGTCACCAAAAACACTCACAAACCTTTACAGATGCACAATCGAGAGCATCCTGTTGGGCTGTATCACCGCCTGGTACGGCAACTGCTCCGCCCACAACCGTAAGGCTCTCCAGAGAGTAGTGAGTTCTGCACAACGCATCACTGGGGGCAAACTACCTGCCCTCCAGGACACCTACACCACCCGATGTCACAGGAAGGCCAAAAAGATCATCAAGGACAACAACCACCCGAGCCACTGCCTGTTCACCCCGCTATCATCCAGAAGGTGAGGTCAGTACAGGTGCATCAAAGTGGGGACCGAGAGACTGAAAAACAGCTTCTATCTCAAGGCTATCAGACTGTTAAACAGCCACCACTAACATTGAGTGGCTGCTGCCAACCTACTAACTCATCTCTAGCCACTTTAATAATGGAAAATTGATGTAATAAATGTATCACTAGCCACTTTAAACAATGCCACTTTATATAATGTTTACATACCCTACATTACTCATCTCATATGTATATACTGTACTCTATACCATCATATATTTTTATGTACATATTCTTATTAATTCCTTATAAGGTAGCTGTTGTGAAATTGTTAGGTTAGATTACTTGTTAGATATTACTGCATGGTCGGAACTAGAAGCACAAGCATTTCGCTACACTCGCATTAACATCTGCTAACCATGTGTATGTGACAAATAAAATTTGATTTGAACAGATTTTTACCTTGTCAGCTAAGGGATTTGATCCAGCAACCTTTTCAGTTACTGTCCCAATGCTCTAACCACCAGGCTACCTGCCGCCCCAAACACACTTTTAATAACCTGATATAAGTTGAGGCCCATCCCAGTCTCCCCTTTTTACTGTATGCCTATGCTAACACACACACACACACACACACACACACACACAGTCTGAGAGTTGAGCTAATCACAGCGCTGTGCGAGCTGCCAACTTAACTTTCACAGCCTTCTCCCTGGGCTCCCGGTGCCCTTACGACGAGACAGACATCCAAAATTACACTGCAATTATGCAAAATCAGTAGTGACTTCCTGCATTTGTCCCACTCCTATGCCACTTTGTACGTGTCTCTCTCTGCCACAGCCATCACGTCTCCTGAAGGTCTCTCTGTAGCATTCGGTTGCCTGACTAGGCTTTGTGGGGTTTGGAAGTGGCACACTGATTCGGTGTGCCCTTAAATAAAATAATAGCCTACACTGCGTACTAACAATTTACTCACATTTAAATCTCATTCCTTATCAGGGTTGGGGAGTAACAGATTACATGTAAGAGATTACAAAAAAACGAACTGTAATCTGTTACTTTACCAGCAAAAATATTGTCATCAGATTACAGATACTTAAAAAAAAATTGGCCTCCCGGGTGGCGCAGTGGTTAAGGGCGCTGTACTGCAGCGCCAGCTGTGCCATCAGAGTCCCTGGGTTCGCGCCCAGGCTCTGTCGTAACCGGCCGCGACTGGGAGGTCCGTGGGGCGACGCACAATTGGCCCAGCGTCGTCCGGGTTAGGGAGGGCTTGGTCGGTAGGGATCTCCTTGTCTCATCGCGCACCAGCGACTACTGTGGCGGGCCGGGCGCAGTGCGTGCTAACCACGGTGCACGGTGTAGCCTCCGACACATTGGGGAGGCTGGCTTCCGGGTTGGATGAGCGCTGTGTTAAGAAGCTGGTTGGGTTGTGTATCGGAGGACGCATGACATTCAACCTTTGTCTCTCCCGAGCCCGTACGGGAGTTGTAGCAATGAGACAAGATAGTAGCTACTACAACAATTGGATACCACGAAATTGGGGAGAAAAAGGGGTATAAAAAAAAAATAAAATAAAATAAATAAAAAAATAATAATAAATTAAAAAAATTAAAAAACTCCCGTTTCCGTTTAAGAAACGTTTTCAAACAGAATCAGCCTAACAAATACGCTCAGCCAGTGAAAACGCGCTCTTGCAACAGCCTCATAGAGCAGGAATAAAAGTTTGAGTTCCTCCCTTCTAAAGTCCCCTGTGATAATCAAATCAAATTTTATTTGTCACATACACATGGTTAGCAGATGTTAATGCGAGTGTAGCGAAATGCTTGTGCTTCTAGTTCCGACAATGCAGTAATAACCAACAACTAATCTAACTAACAATTCCAAAACTACTGTCTTGTACACAGTGTAAGGGGATAAAGAATATGTACATAAGGATATATGAATGAGTGATGGTACAGAGCAGCATAGGCAAGATACAGTAGATGGTATCGAGTACAGTATATACATATGAGATGAGTATGTAAACAAAGTGGCATAGTTAAAGTGGCTAGTGATACATGTATTACATAAGAATACAGTCGATGGTATAGAGTACAGTATATACGTATGCATATGAGATGAATAATGTAGGGTAAGTAACATTATATAAGGTAGCATTGTTTAAAGTGGCTAGTGATATATTTACATCATTTCCCATCAATTCCCATTATTAAAGTGGCTGGAGTTGAGTCAGTGTCAGTGTGTTGGCAGCAGCCACTCAATGTTAGTGGTGGCTGTTTAACAGTCTGATGGCCTTGAGATAGAAGCTGTTTTTCAGTCTCTCGGTCCCAGCTTTGATGCACCTGTACTGACCTCGCCTTCTGGATGATAGCGGGGTGAACAGGCAGTGGCTCGGGTGGTTGATGTCCTTGATGATCTTTATGGCCTTCCTGTGACATCGGGTGGTGTAGGTGTCCTGGAGGGCAGGTAGTTTGCCCCCGGTGATGCGTTGTGCAGACCTCACTACCCTCTGGAGAGCCTTACGGTTGAGGGCGGAGCAGTTGCCGTACCAGGCGGTGATACAGCCCGCCAGGATGCTCTCGATTGTGCATCTGTAGAAGTTTGTGAGTGCTTTTGGTGACAAGCCAAATTTCTTCAGCCTCCTGAGGTTGAAGAGGCGCTGCTGCGCCTTCTTCACAATGCTGTCTGTGTGAGTGGACCAATTCAGTTTGTCTGTGATGTGTATGCCGAGGAACTTAAAACTTGCTACCCTCTCCACTACTGTTCCATCGATGTGGATAGGGGGGTGTTCCCTCTGCTGTTTCCTGAAGTCCACAATCATCTCCATACTGTCAAAACAAGTTTCATTTAAGAAGAACACAAGTGAGAGCATCTAGTTTTCCACATACAAATAGCGTTTTTCGCTAGTGCTCAAAGCATGCCATTTCAATAGCACCATTTATTTTCCAGCTTGAACCAATGAGCCCCAATCAGTCCTGCATGACAACAAAATCATAAACAAAGTAGGATAATTAGTTCTTCATTTTTGGGTTATGCTCAGGCAAAACAATTAGGCTAATCTATATTTCCAAATCCGATTCTTGAAGATCAAGGGGTATTCAATTAATTGGAATGACTGGGACTCTGACAGACAGTTTTTTAATGTAAAGATACAGACTAATCGTATTATTATCTGAAGTAGAAAGCAATGGGTTAGAAGAAGCCTACATAACCAACACAAAGTAAAATGCAACATCCATTTATGGCCACCTATGTAAACTCTAACATTGATTTATCCTGCAAGAGGTCGTTCAATTGGTAATATTCATTTTTTTCCTCTTTTAATGCCTCTTGACGTTTATTGGGATGAGTCTTCTCCTTATGGTAGAACTGATCAATTTCCTCTAGATGGACCAGCTGCAAAGTCAGAATTGGCTACATTGTAAAAACGTTTGAACTTTTTTGGTAACTTTTTGGTCTTAATTTAAGGTTAGGGTTACACATATGGTTAGCAGTGTGGTTAGGGTTATGTTTAAATCAGATTTTATGACTTTGTGGCTGTTTCAACTACTAACCTGCACCTCTTAAGGGGAAAGTAATCAGATGACATTACTGAGTTTGGGTAATCCAAAAGTTCTTAATATTTTGGGACAAGTAACTATTAACCGTAATGGAGTACATTTAGAAAGTAACCAACACAACCCTGTTCCTTAGCGACTGATTTCTTGACACGCCACTGACTGACTCGATGCTGGTTCTTCCCTCTTCATTTACAGTGCCAGTTCGTCATCAAGCTACAGTTGCTGTGGCTGTAAAATGCATCTGGGATAGACTGAGTAGTGTCTTGGAGAAGCAGAGATGGTCCGGGGAGAGACGGAGAACACCCCGGTGGCGTCACACACCACATTCACACATCACACTTCATGCAAGGATGGATTCCCTCCGAAGCTTTGGCGACAGTAGGGACAGCATCAAGGGAGACCAGGAAAGAATTTGTTTCGTGCATGCATGTGTAAGTGTGTGTGAGTAGGTGGGGGAGGCTACAGTTGCAGTGGGGGGTGGTATGGTAGAAAGATCCCCCCCCCCGCTCTCCCCAAGAGGGGGTGCCATTGAGCTCTCCTGCCCTCCTTCCCTCCCAACCCTCCCCCTGCTGTGGTGTGTGTCCACATGGGCCTGTGGGTGCCGAGTGCTGAGCTCTGCTCCCCATTGTGTTCTCATTTCCTGACAGGAAAAGAAGCGCTCGCTCATTTCACAAATAAAATGTAAAAAACTGAAACCGTAAGAAAGAAAGAGAAACAACCCAAACAGATCTAGCAGCCTGGCTCCTCTCCCTAACCCTCGAGGCCTTCCAGAAGTCTAAGAGGATCTCATATATTCTAATGCGCCGCACTTCATGCTCTGCCTTGTGTATAAGAAACAGAGGGAGCAGAAAAATGGACTTTTTCCCTCTCCTTCCCCCTATGGGGAGAGCTGAAATGCTTGGGTACTGTGTCTCTGTATCTGACAATCTGTACTTTGAATCTCGCCGGGTCTCCATTTAGTCATTTGTTTTGCTCCCTAATAAAGCAGTCAACACTACTGCTTTCACATGAGGAGCCATTTCTGAGATCTGGAACACCGTTATCTCTCAGCCAGCTGATGCTCATGGAAAACAAAGTGGAAGCCCCAAATTCCTGAGATGATAAGTTGGGCCTTCGCGAAGGTCAGGGACTCCTCCTGTCCTTGCCAATCGCCCTATTCATCCACAGAGGAGATAAATTAAAATGGCTGCAGGAGTCTCAGGCTGGTGCCTGTGAGCCGGGCCCGTGTGATGTGGGGGGAGTAGTGGGTATTTTTAAACCTGGGGTGATTTAAACAGGGGCGATTAACTCCGTCAATAATAGGCCTGGGGGCCCTCACAAATTGCTCGCTCCAACCACAATGAACGCTAATGGGCCAGACAGGCTGCGGTGCGGTTCCGCCCTGCCTGAGAGAGGTGTACAGGGAGCCGTCTTTCCAGCCCCTTTAACTTCATGAAATTTATATGGCACTCCTTGCTGCTGAATTATAAAGAAGTGCTTTTAGTCGCTGAAGCAGCGTCTTTATTGGGAGGCGTCGGCGATAGACATTTTGAGGGTTCGAGGGTGACAGACATTTGAAGCAAGGAAAATCTTTAAAATAGCCGGCATTACTGTACTTTCTTTCCATTCGGTCTTCTTTTCTTAAATCGCACCATCTACACTCTGTTTCATATTAGGGATTTCCTGTCCAGGGGTCTATATATAGGCCTATATAGCAAGGCAGAGCCGGGCTGATAACAGCCACTGACCAATTACTGAGTCATGGCACGCAGTAGCAGCTATGAGTTTTATTTAGCAGCCATTTAGAGGGCAGCCAAATTCTTGGGCCTCTCAGTGAGAGAGTGGGCTTTGTTTTAGGAGATCCAGAGCACTTAACAAAATAATACTTTAAGAGCCAACAGGAATAGGAATATAATTAAGTGGTGACTAATTACTGTCAGGGATAAGAAGCTGACTGGGGTGCAGGGTGTAACATGGCAACACAATGGTGCTCATAGAAAGCATTGGGGAGCGTTGGGAGACATGTGATCATCAAAGTGATCAAAACGACAGTTTGATTTCAAGGCGCACGCCTCAGACTACAATGTACAGTTTGCGTTTCCCTGAAGGGATTTCTCAAATAATCAAATATCTCAGTACAGTGGAATTAACTTAATAATACCCATCAGATGAGTTGAAAGTAATAGAATATCTTTGAGCATGAGAGAAATTTGTTGTAAACACAAATGAGGTAGCAAACAACCAATCAAAATAAAGGTGTACCGCATGGCTTCTTTTTCTAACAATGTATTTAATTGTTGCACTAAGTAACGCTGTACTGGTAAATCCTCCTGGAACAGGAAAACCAGAAACAGGACCATGACTCATGGGTCAGACGACTAGTGATGTTCTAGTATCATTTCTGTCTTAAGTAACCTACTGTCTTTTTCTGGAATTGAAAGGCACTGTATACAAAATAGTGTACTGCACATGAAAAAATACACTGGTTGGTGTCCATGAGAAGGCAGAGAACTCCAAACATAACATATAAAGGGAGTAGCAGGCCTTTTAATTATGTTCAGACTAAACTCAAAACATTTTATATCATGAATTAGTGAGGTAGACTCACAAATGCATGCTCCGAATTAAAAATGCAATCTGACAGTGGCAAAATGTTACAGTCCTCCATCATTACCAAATTAAATATGCACTAAGCAAGACAGAGGACAAATTTGCAGTCGACAAACACTTATCATGCATCTGTCCCCTAAAATAGTTGACAGATTTATGGATGTCACTTTGTTTGGATGAGACATTGCTGCCTGTCAAGAATGAAAGTGCCTCAAGCCAACATAAACACCAGTGTGACCACATCAGTGCCTATTCTAAAAATGTATTCTAATTGATTCATAGGATTGAATTGAAATCCTTTCCTGATTTGACAAAGATTAAAAGTGAATTGACTGTAGTAATTCAGGCAGTGCCTCCAGCCGAGGCAGGCCCCAGCAGTAGCAGTATAGCAGCGGAGGCACTCAGAGGAGTCAGGCTGGGCCTGTTCAGATGCTCTCCATAAAGCCCTCACATCGCTAAGCCCTTATTTACTGCAGGAGTGGCACTTGAGGAGGAATTAAGAGCTGGCGCCAGAAACACAGCTCTCACTCCCACACCCCTCCTCCCTGCCTCAAGTCTCACAGCTCACATTATTATCATTAAAGTCCCCTAAATCAATTCTGAAGTTACCATACTTTCAGAGCAGTGCAAGGGGCGCTCTCAGGACAAAATGTTAAATCGGCAGGGCCGCTCTTCCCTGTGGCTGGCCTAGGCTGTCAGGGCGCATTGTCAGGGTCAGGGATTTAAACCCGCCGCGGTCATAGTGGGCATTGCGCCCCCACCCTGCACACCCTCCAGAATAGAGGGTTAAAGCGCTATTGCCATCAGCCGCCCGCAACCTCACCCCCCCCTGTCCAGCCGCGAATCAGCCCATGGTGTAAACTGGCTCATTTACTCTCATCCACACCCCCGTGCTCACATTTCTGAGGCAATGATACCACAATATCGCGCACACAGACACACAGAAAGTCAGATTCAGTACAAGAGACAATTGGCAACATGTTTCTCCCATTGGCAAATCATTATTCAGGAGGCCAATTGCATTCATTTTAGCAGATATCAAAAGGAGCTTTGCATCAGACGATGTGACACATAGCCATACAGGGGAGGTGGGGGTTTATGAAACAGAGAAAGGCATGTCTGCCTGGAGTTTAAGACTGAAGCTCAGATCAGGAGCAGTTTGGCTGGAATATTTTAAGGGGATGCAATTTAAACATGGCTGGGAGCTAGAGAGCCTCATAAAAGGACACAAATAATGGACTCCCCTGGCGAGGGCTCCACTGGGGAAGGGAAGGCTCCTCCAGCAGGAGAGTAGAGCAGCCAGCCAGCAGAAGTCTAGCCAGGCAGAGACAGCACATGTCAGCCTTTATGGAGTGTGTCAGGGGCGCACTGTCTCCCCGCAAAAACAAAATGTCCACCATCCCTCACAACATACACGATGTACAGTAGGCTACACACAAACACACATCCTTAAATCGATAAAGGAAAGCTAGGTATTAAATGTTCTAGAGTTTTAAATAGCACTCACCTCTGCTTGGAAGCCCTTTAGCAATGGAGCTACCTGCTTTCGCAGATCCTGCAAGACAAAAGAAGAAGAAGGAAATGGATTAGCATCGCATAACAATGCTACCTTGTGGGAGAGCAAAACACAATACATTCTCATACCGTGAAAAAATGGCCACATTCTCTGTTTCCACAGTCTTTAACACCTTGGTCATTGACTTTCATCCCCACAGTATTGAGCAGAAACCTCTTACAAACTAACCATATGTTTAGTTTAGCAAAGCCAGGCCCCATTTTCACTACATTCTCTCTGCGAGGCAAAATCCCTACTGTCAACTCTGATGGATGAGGGAGAGTGTTGCCTTTTGTTCCCAGATACGGAGCATAGAAACACATTAAACATATGAAAATGGGGATCCTGATTTGTCCAAACCCTCCCAGAGGGAAGGTTTGTTCTCTGGGAAAAGGAGGAAGAAAAACAAAACAGAGTATCACCTTGTGCTGCCCTTGAATGAGAGCAGAGGACGCTGTGCTTAAAGGAAAAACGTGTGGCATACATTTACTCTCCCTCTCACCCTCTCTCGCCATGACTCAGTTGTTTCTGGTTAAATTACCATTCAAGCAAAAACAGAAAAACGTAGAGACGCTACATGCAAATGTGGGCTCTGTTCATTAATTCACTTCTAAAAGTAATGTTAGGCCTGAAAAATTGTCCAACTTCAACAGCCGACTATTTCTGTAGAGTTATTTGTCTGTTTAACTTGGGAGAAACTGGGTTGAGTCTCGAATCTGTGGCGGATGAAAATAAAAGTCCCAAAAACAAGTGAATTTACAAAGTCTCCAATCAAAACAAACGTTGTTCCAACCTTACTCAAGCAATGATGAATCTTACCTTGGGCAACCTACAGTGGAGCGATGCGACACCTCGCCATTAAAGTATATCTGATTATGGCCAATTTCAATGTCTCTTTTCATTTGAACAGAGCAGGCGTGTTTGATCATAAAATGTAATTAAATGCGCCCTGAATAAATCTCAGCTGGGTACAAAAAGGCCTTACATGAGGCCTCCCTATAGGAATACACAGCATGCTCCAAAACAGAACTGACCACTGAAACCGAGTTAGCAGCAGCCAATTAGTGGAATGCAATGCATTTACACACATGTGCACACACACCAAGTACACTCCTATAAGACTGGCCCACATTAGTCTGGTGGACATTTCAGTCACCCTCAGGATAAAGTATAGGTGTACTCTGACACTTGCAGAACACATGCACAGTCCTGTGACACAGTATAACCTCTGTAACCTATTACTGAAACCGTGTGTCAATTGTGAAATGTACAAAATGCATGAAGGGCCATATATTTTAAGCTGACCAACACCTAACTTGCAGGGTAGACATTACAACTGTGTGAAATGTAGAGCTCTTAAATGCCTATGGGTTTCTGTTGTATCCTCTTCCCCATCTCTCCTCTCGTTTTACTTTCTCTCCCTCCACATTGATGTGTGTAAGTGTGCCTCCTATGACTGACTGATGTTTACACCAGTCTCCCTCCCTCCCTCCCTCTAGGGAGCCTCTATGGAAGACTTTGGGGACTGGCTGACCCAGACCATACCATGCTGTGCTAAGCTAACATTAGCGCGATGCTAGGTAGGTACCTAGTGTGCTGGACTTTTCCCAGTCCCCTGGAGGGAGCAGCTGAGCCCGCTGATCTCCTGTCGCCACTGGCTACCGTACAGATCACCTTTATGAAGGGGCCACGTGACAAAAAGGAAACATCGCTCAACATCTGGTTTCAACATAACACTCCTGCCCCGGCCAAGAGAACTCCAAAGTCTTTCTGGATCTCGACAGGGAAACACCCGCACACACACGCACACACACACACTGCTCGAGATCTGCAAATGCAATTGCCCCAAATTTGATATACAGAGAGCCCCACTGCATAAAAATGATCTTTACTCTGACGGATACAAAGGCTTGACCAAGTGACCAATAAAAGCTAGCCCAGTAAACACTGATCTTCAGGCCAGAGTGATTGAGGACACACATTACATGGTTCACAAGTGGTTCAGATAGAGGGAGCAGGTCCATGAAAACCACACGGAAATGCAATTTGCAACTATACATACATATACTGAACCAAAAATATAACCGAACATGCACCAATTTCAAAGATTTGACTGAGTTACAGTTCATATAAGGAAATCAGTCAATTTATATAAATTCATTAGGCCCTAATCTATGGATTTCACATGACTGGGAATACAGATATGCATCTGACTGGGCAGGGGTGCAGACATGGGTGGGCTGTGCCCAGTCAGATGCATATCTGTATTCCCAGTCATGTGAAATCCATAGATTAGGGCCAATCATAATTCATTTTCCCCCACAAAAGGGCTTTATTACAGACAGAAATACTCCTCAGCACCCCCACTCCCCATCAGACAATCTCACAGGGGAAGAAGCCGGGTGTGGAGGTCCTGGGCTGCCATAGTTACATGTGGTCTGGGGTTGTGAGGCCGGTTAGACGTACTGCCAAATTCTTTAAAACAGTGGTTCCCAAACGTTTATAGTCCCGTACCCCTTCAAACAATCAACCTCCAGCTGCGTACCCCCTCTATAACCAGGGTCAGCGCACTCTCAAATGTTGTTTTTTGCCATCATTGTAAGCCTGCCACACACACTATACAATATGCTTAATAAACATAATAATTACTTTTTGTCACAAGCTGGCTCGTGGGAAGTGAAAATGAGCTCTTATAGGACCAGGGCACATATAATAATATACTAATAATAATCAATCATTTTGCTCTTTATTTAACCAGCTTACATATTAAACCTTATTTGTTAATCAAAAATTGTGAATAACTCACCACAGGTTAATGAGAAGGGTGAGCTTGAAAGGATGCACATAACTCATAATGGTGGGTTGTATTGGAGAGTTTCAGACTTAAATCATTTTCATTTTAGTTTTCATGCTAGTGAGGGCTGAGAATCCACTCTCACATAGGTACGTGGTTGCGAAGGGCATCAGTGTCTTAACAGCGCGATTTGCCAAGGCAGGATACTCTGAGCACAGCCCAATCCAGAAATCTGGCATTGGCTTCTGATGCATTTGTGGCTTGAATGGGAGCAAGTTCCTGCAGCAGTGTTCCAACATCTAGTGGAAAGCCTTCCCAGAAGAGTGGAGGCTGTTACAGCAGCAAAGGGGGAACCAACTCCATATTAATGCCCATGATTTTGGAATGAGATGTTCAACGAGCAGGTCTCCACATACTTTTGGTCATGTAGTGTACATCACCTCTCAAACTAAAAGGGATCGTTATGGTGATTGCATTTCTTTTTAACTCTCCACCACCAGGGAGCTCCCTGTCTTGGAAACCGGCCCAGATCTCCAGGGAGGCAAGCCTGCAGGACCATAACACAAACACACACGCATTACAATCACAAGGTATCCTCAGAGAGCTGGAGGGAGCAGTGGGAGAGAGGACGTGAGAAGGGGGAAAAGGAGGGGAGAGAAAGAGGGTGAGAAGTGTAAGAAGGTAGGAGAAGAGGACAAGAGTCTGATACCACAATGAGTTTACAAGCTTTACTTCAGACATGGCCTTCCTCAGGGATCCCTCCACTGGATGCCTGACACTACTTAACCAATTACCTTCTTAGCACAATGGCTACATTAACACAATTTCTTCTAGGCCAGACTTTCTTTACCCCAGTGACGGTCAGGAACATAGACAATGGCTTCTTTTCATATTCAGCTTTTAAGTAACCCTCGCTCCCCTTTTAATGGTCGACCCACTGAGTGTCCCTCGCTTTGTGTTTGAGTGCATTGGACCTGTGTGGTCATTGTTCAATGAAATAAGCAGCGTACAGTGGAGACCCGGAGGGTGTACTACTCGGGCCTATGAGCTCTCATCTCTATAGTGGAGAGCAGTGATGCGTGGAGAGAGAAAGGGCTACAGCATTAGTCTATGTCATGAAATTGAGAGAGAATGTGCCTGGGTTTGGTAATATTGCAGCATGTGTCATTTAAGGTTTTTTGTCCTGAGTTGAGTGTTTCAAGCGAGGGCACTTGGTCTTTAGAGGGCAGAACATAGCATGTCTAGTCATTGAGGGTGGAGAGCCGCTCTCCCTCCATTTGTTCCTATGGTTTCTTTCTCTGTCCCTGCCATTGGGTTAGCACAGTGGACGGATTTCTCGCGCTCTTACTTTCTCCGTCTTTCTCTCCACACCTACCTCTCCCCTCCTTTGCCACTGGGTTACTGTAGCACAATGGCAGTTCTCTCTCTTTTGACCGGCCTCTGCCACTGGGTCTGTGAGCCAAGCGGCTGCTTGCCAAGCCTCACACTGGCTGTGGCCTGGCCTGGCCGAGCACAGGCAGGGGAGCCTAACCCCTGTGTCTGGTCTGAGGCTGGCTACAGGCCGGCTACAGGAGGAGATGAGTCGGTGGTCAGGGGCAAGGGAGCTTGTGACTCAGCCACTGCCCAGTACATCAACACCCGCGAGAGGGGGACCCGCTGGCCCAGACATGACAGAGGGCAAGTAGAGGAAACACAAGAGGATGAGCCAGCGAATCAAAGAGGGAGGTAGGGAGTGAGAGAAACAGAGATTGAGATAGACTGAAGAATAAGATCAAAAGATACGGGAGAATATGAATGAGTATACACTGATGGAGTTTGACTAAACATCACGTCTCTTATAGAGATATTGGAGAGACAGACGGGAGATATTTTTTGCCAGATCATCCAGAAGAACTGGGCCATGCCTTTCCGCGAAAACATTCCCCAGTCCCGGCCAGCCCCCCGACCCAACACACACAAACCGCTCAATGCATCTTTAATCCAGGGCCGTGAATGGAGGAGGGCTGCGTCTGACACTCTAGGCCTCTGTTCCTACTACCACTGGGGTTCTGTCTCTTTCTTTTCCCTACCCTTACTGTCTCTCTGTCTTTCACTTTCATTTTCTCCCTCTCTCTTCGATGATTGCCTTGCGCTGGCTAAGGAGCTCTTCATGTAGGCTGTGTTACGGAGAGAAAAGAAACCGGGGTCCTGATGCCGAGCAACTGAGCTGCCCGTGTTGCTGCCTGCCTGCCGCAGTGTGTGTCTGCTGAACCGTGTGAGTGTGAGGGCGGTACATCATCACCAGTGAGCACATACACACACCAAACTGCAGCCTCACTGTTAGGTTATGCCTATGCTAATGTCTACCTTTTATAGATAAGTGGATAAATGTTATACACTAAGGTATTGTAACATTTACAATATACTCAATACTTGCAAATCCATGTATGAAGGACTTATCAAAGTCTAAACTGCGCAATTAAATTGATTGCAACTAGCCTCTTGGCTAAGAGGGAAGGAAAATGGCATGTAAATGTATTTCCTTCCCCAGGTAACTTCTGATGGACTGACATGAATACAGTGATCTCAGACATATTCACCTATCCAACCGGAGAGCATTATATTCTCTTTCCCATTGGACAGAGTCCCAGGGAGAACAGGAACGTGTAAACAGGAGAAGGTCAGATGTAGGGTTATGAAACTTTCTGTTCCTGCACTAACGTCTCCACTCCCATTGCATCGAAGGCTAAAAACACCACGGGTTCTCTCACTCCATCTCTCTCTCTGAGGGTTAAGTAATGGGTAAATTCTCCACCTCCATGGTTTGATGGGGACATGCTGACCCTTGCTTGTCAATCCCTGAAGATTGTCAGATGGGCTCTGTGCAACCAAAGACAGAAGACATTACCCTGCTTATTATTCCAGGGGGCCCGGGCAGGCCAGGCTGGGCGCCACACAGCTAGGCTACCCCTCCTACACCTCGGCAGCACAAAGAGGGAGCAGAGAGCGGGAAGCAGTGATGAATGAGAGAAGACCCCAATGATAAGAGAAACGCTGTCCGCCCTCCACCACTATAGGAAATAGAACAGCGCCACTTCTAGGAGAGCTCACTCCTCTCAATGACCCCCCCCCCCCCGCAGCCATTCACCCCCCCTGATAGCAGACGACACTTTACAAGTCGTTTTACAAAAGATGTTTTACACACAACCTTGGATGTCAAACATTTTACGGGTTATTTTACTAATGGTGTCTCAAGTAGCAGGCACTTGACGGAGTAAACTAGGCCTATTCTACAAACCCCATCACAATTCCAGGTTGTTATTCAACTTACAGACACAGTCACTTTATGAGTTGTGGTTAGACAGACAACATTCTACAGAATATCTGAAACCATTATTATTTTACAAACATTGGCCCAACAGCAGACGCTTTACAAACACTATCCTGATACTAGACGCTTTACAAACACTATCCTGATACTAGACGCTTTACAAACACTATCCTGATACTAGATGCTTTACAAACACTATCCTGATACTAGACGTTTTACAAACACTATCCTGATACTAGACGCTTTACAAACACTATCCTGATACTAGACGTTTTACAAACACTATCCTGATACTAGACGCTTTACAAACACTATCCTGATACTAGACGCTTTACAAACACTATCCTGATACTAGACTCTAGACCCCCAGACACAGACTCAATCAGTTTACAATCAATAGACCGAGACCCCCCCACTGCTGTGCAAACACCGTCCACCGTTCCCCATCTGGGAGGCCAGATCCACTCACAATTAAGGGCCAGGCTTCTTGACCTCCCTTCATTGCCCTCCTGCCAAAGGCCAACAACCATTAGGGCAGACAGGGGGGAAAGAGCCTGGTGTGGGAAACTCCGGACATTAAGTATACCGCTCCTAACCTTGTCACAGAAAATGACCAACCGTGGCTAAATCTGTATTTGATAACACGTGAGACCAAAAAGAGAGAAACATGAGGAGTTTAAGGATGAATCCAACTCACTACTGTGGTTGTAAATTGATACGTAACGAACAGGAGGGTTGAGGGTGTGGGGTAGTCTCAGGGTCAAGTGGAATGGGGAGGGGGTACGTGAGAGCCGGCCAAAGACACATACACACCCACCCCCCGTCCCCCTGCTACTCTCTCCTGCCCCTGACGCTTGTCTGGGAATGAGGTCATGACTCTCCCATAGTCCCTCACACAAAAGGCTGCAGTGTCGGTGTTGCCCCGTCGGTACCCAGAGCCAGCCAGCCTCATGGCCAGCCTCTTTTCCGCACAGACGTTACACTGGGCTGGGCCACCATCCACCTCAAAGCTCCACACAATACCATTGATCACCGCCGCTCCCAATAAAGAGACACCCATCCTCATCCCCTGCCCCCACAACACACCACAAACAAAACAAAAGCTGTCCAATTCTCAAGATAGGTTTTTGAATGGCAGGGTTCTTCTGATATAGGAGTATAGGGTTTCATTGTCCTCTGGGATTGGAGTGGAATTCCAACTGAAACCAGACCAGGGAGGGACAACTGTGCTTTTCACACCTTTACCAGGTTCTATTGTGGGCCCTTGGCTTGCCCTTCTTGGATGACTGAGCATGATAGCCACTGAAATAATTTGACTTAACAGGGGTTCTATTGCTAGAGAAGGACACAGCACCAGCAGCTTATGCAAACCCTGGTTACAATCAGCTGCCTTGATAAAAAAAAACGACAGATTTTCACCTTGTCAGCTCGGGGCATCCAATCTTGCAACATTACAGTTAACTAGTCCAACGCTATAACGACCTGCCTCTCTCTCGTTGCACTCCACAAGGAGACTGACTTCCTGTTACGCAAATGCAGTAAGCCAAGGTAAGTTGCTAGCTAGCATGAAACTTATCTTATAAAAAACAATCAATCATAATCACTAGTTAACTACACATGGTTGATGATATTACTAGATATTATCTAGCGTGTCCTGAGTTGCATATAATCTGACTGAGCATACAAGCATACAAGTATCTAAGTATCTGACTGAGCGATGGTAGGCAGAAGCAGGCGCGTAAACATTCATTCAAACAGCACTTTCGTGCGTTTTGCCAGCAGCTCTTCGTTGTGCGTCAAGCATTGCGCTGTTTATGACTTCAAGCCTATCAACTCCCGAGATGAGGCTGGTGTAACCGAAGTGAAATGGCTAGCTAGTTAGCGCGCGCTAATAACATCCAATAGTCAAAGGTTAATGAAATACAAATGGTATAGAGGGAAATACTCCTATAATTCCTATAATAACTACAACCTAAAATGTCTTACCTGGGAATATTGAAGACTCATGTTAAAAGGAACCACCAGCTTTCATTTGTTCTCATGTTCTGAGCAAGGAACTGAAACGTTAGCTTTCTTACATCGCACATATTGCACTTTTACTTTCTTCTCCAACCCTTTGTTTTTGCATTATTTCAACCAAATTGAACATGTTTCATTATTTACTTGAGGCTAAATTGATTTTATTGATGCATTATATTAAGTTAAAATAAGTGTTCATTCAGTATTGTTGTAATTGTCATTATTACAAATAAATACATGTTTAAATCGTCCGATTAATCGGTAATCTGCTTTTTTGGTCCTCCAATAATCGGTATCGGTGTTGAAAAATCATATTCGGTCGACCTCTAGTCTGAACCCCGCCCTGTGCAACTGAGTCCTGGACTTCCTGATGGCCCACCCCCAGGTTGTGAAGGTAAGAAACAACACCTCCACTTCATTGATCCTCAACATAGGGGCCCCACAAGGGTGCGTGCTCAGCCCACTCCTGTACTCCCTGTTCACCCATGACTGCGTGGCCACACACGCCTCCAACTCAATCATCAAGTTTGCAGACAACACAACCATACTACTATGGTTGTGTTGTCTGCAAACTTGATGATTGAGTTGATTACCAAGAATAGCCTGATTACCAATAATGATGAGACAGCCTACAGTTGAGGAGGTGAGGGCCAGGAATATAACCTCTCCCAGTTGGGCTGTATCACCGTCTGGTACGGCAACTGCACCAACCTCAACCGCAGGGCTCTCCAGGCCCTCCAGGGCACCAACCTCAACCGCAGGGCTCTCCAGGCCCCCCAGGACACATACAGCACCCGATGTCACAGGAAGGCCAAAAAGATCATCAAGGACATCAACCACCAGAGCCACGGCCTGTTCACCCCATTACCATCCAGAAAGCGAGGTCAGTACAAATACATCAAAGCAGGGACCGAGAGACTGAAAAACAGCTTCTATCTCAAGGCCATCAGACTGTTAAACAGCCATCAATAGCCGGCTACCACCCGGTTACTCAACCCTGCACTTTTGAGGCTGCTGCCCCATATAACATAGACATGGAATCACTGGTCACTTTAATAATGGAACACTAGTCATTTTAATAAAAGTTTACATATCTATATCCTGTGTTCTATTCTACTATATTCTAGTCAATGCCACTCCGACATTGCTCGTGCTAATATTTATATATTTCTTAATTCCATTATTCTACTTTTTTGTGTGTATTGTTGTGAATTGTTAGATATTACTGCACTGTTGGAGCTAGGAACACAAGCATTTCGCTACACCCGCAATAACATCTGCTAAATATGTGTATGCGACCAATACAATAAGATTTGATTCGATCATTATCGTATCAATTCAGGCAATTTATTGAGATACGGGTTTTTGTCCATATTGCCTTGCTCTAGTGTTCGCATTCGAGAAGTCGTTAGGGAGGAGATAAAATACAGACTGGTGGAGAAGAAACGTCAGTGGATGTGGCGTTTGGCCGGAGCGATGTGGATGGGTAGCCTGGCAATTACAATTACAGACACTAGTGGGGGAAAATATAGGTCTGACCATTTGTGTTTGGACTGCAGTGAATAAAGAGAGGATATTCTATTCAGAGTAAACAAAAGCTAAGGATGGCAAAAGGGAAAAATGAGTGGGGGGGAACTTTTCTGTTGCAATTAGTTCTGATGAGCAGGTCTGCTTGGCAGCCCGCTATTGAGAGCCTATTTTTAGCCATAGCTTCAGGAGAAAAACCTGTGATGCAGCCATGCAAATCAGAATGAGGGGAAGAGTAGGAGAAACCATGCCCCTCTGCTGCTGCGTGGTGTGTGTGTGTGTCAGTGCAGTCGGCACCTTGCTACATGGAGGGCGCTCACGTAACA
Organism: Oncorhynchus clarkii lewisi; assembly: GCF_045791955.1. Classification (NCBI taxonomy): domain Eukaryota; kingdom Metazoa; phylum Chordata; class Actinopteri; order Salmoniformes; family Salmonidae; genus Oncorhynchus; species Oncorhynchus clarkii. The sequence goes on from NC_092156.1 coordinate 27,121,705, forward strand.
AAAGGGGCAGGCACCACCTCTATGCACCATGCAGTAGAACAAAAATCCATACCACGATAAACTGAACGATACATTTATGAAATGAATAAGCAACAGTTGTTTTCTTATTAGACCCTTTAAAATACTCGTACTACTTTGAATGTTATTAGCAGACAGGCCTATTTCATTGCAATCTTCACATTCCTCAAATAAAGGCTACTTAATGTTATTATCGTTATCAGTAAAACGTCCTCGATAAATGGTTGGTTTCGTAGGTGTCGATACATTTTGGTTTATCGTCCCAGCTCTAACCTTTAGCCTCTCTCTCTCACGCATACATGTCCCACTCTATTCCTCTGTAAATGTCTGCCTCTTTCCTTCCATCTCTCTCCTTCCCCGGTTCAAGGCAGCAGCTGGTCATGCTGAGATGCTGTGACTGAAGTGCCTCAACTTCCCAATGTCATTAACAGATCAGGCCAAAATGTTCAGTCGCTTTCTTCGACACACCCACACACACATTTATTTGCCTATCAACAGCTGGAGAGGTCGAAGGACCAAGTGTCAGAAAGGAGAACATGTGGGAACGATCTGTGTGAGGTACCTACTACAATATACTGAGCTAACAGAGAGGGGGGTCTTCACAATTAAGGGGGGATGCATAATTGTTAGCAGTCACTTCAAAAAGGTTACCCAGTGGAAACAAGCCCCAGTCCTCTTGAAACCTTCAAACACTATTTAATTTTGCAAGATGATCATCGGCTGCCCTGTAATTCAGTCAGGAAGCGGTAGCTCAGGCGGCCATTACACAATGGCAGACACCAACATTACCTCAGCCTAAGCATAAATAACCGCCAATAGTCCTCACACTGAGGATAGCCATTCTACTGTCCTGGTAGAGAAAGACCGGGAGAGAGAGTGGATACATCGAGGAGGTGGAGGGGTAACTCTCTTTGGGATGCGCTGAGTAAATGCTCCGAGCAGACAGTGAAGAGATGATGGGGGAGTGGATGTAGAAAAGTCAGGGAGAAACATTTACAGAGAAACTAACATGGAACACCTCTGAAATATTTAGGGACAGAGAGCGCTATGACTCCAGAGGGAGAACACACACACACACACACACACACAACACACACACACACACACACACACACACACACACACACACACACGGAGAGATCGAGAGAGACGGATAAAAAAAAAAGAGGGTTACACCTAAGAGAGTGGGGCATTCGCCCTGAGGCATGGCTTAACAAGAGGTGCCAGCTTTTTGTGGGCTAATTTAAGAGCACCATCGCGCTCTCCCAAAAGTTTGTTTGTTGCTTGAAACTCGTAAATTCAGAAAACCAACAAAAAAGTGTGATGGGTCTTTTTGTGGGCTGAAATCTTACTCTGGGAGAGGAGGCCTTTTAGGGTATATACTAGAGGTCGACCGATTATGATTTTTCAAAGCCGATAACGATACCGATTATTGGAGGACCAAAAAGCCGACTCCGATCAATCGGCCGTTTTTTTAAATGTATTTGTACTAATGACAATTACAACAATACTGAATGAACACTTATTTTAACTTAATATAATACATCAATAAAATCAATTTAGCCTCAAATAAATAATGAAACATGTTCAATTTGGTTTAAATAATGCAAAAACAAAGTGTCGGAGAAGAAAGTAAAAGTGTAATATGTGCTATGTAAGAAAGCTAACGTTTAAGTTCCTTGCTCAGAACATGAGAACATATGAAAGCTGGTGGTTCCTTTAAACATGCGTCTTCAATATTCCCAGGTAAGAAGTTTTAGGTTGTAGTTATTATAGGAATTATAGGACTATTTCCCTCTATACCATTTGTATTTCATTAACCTTTGACTATTGGATGTTCTTATAGGCACTTTAGTATTGCCAGTGTAACAGTATAGCTTCCATCCCTAAGCAGCGTTACCCATGCAGAGCAAGGGGAACAACCACTCCAAGGCTCAGAGCGAGTTTGAAACGCTATTAGTGAGCGCTAACTAGCTAGCCATTTCACTTCGGTTACACCAGCCTCATCTCGGGAGTTGATAGGCTTGAAGTCATAAACAGCGCAATGCGGGAAAACCAAATGCCAATACCAGATAAGAGACCTTATTGAATTGGAAATCCTGACTTCCTCAAAAGGCTGAACAGTGAGCCTCCATCTGTCCACAAACACCAGTCACACTAATGCAAAGACTACAGTGCCTTGCGAAAGTATTCGGCCCCCTTGAACTTTGCGACCTTTTGCCACATTTCAGGCTTCAAACATAAAGATATAAAACTGTATTTTTTTGTGAAGAATCAACAATAAGTGGGACACAATCATGAAGTGGAACGACATTTACAAATCAAAAACTGAAAAATTGGGCGTGCAAAATTATTCAGCCCCCTTAAGTTAATACTTTGTAGCGCCACCTTTTGCTGCGATTACAGCTGTAAGTCGTCTCTATCAGTTTTTCACATCGAGAGACTGAAATTTTTTCCCATTCCTCCTTGCAAAACAGCTCGAGCTCAGTGAGGTTGGATGGAGAGCATTTGTGAACAGCAGTTTTCAGTTCTTTCCACAGATTCTCGATTGGATTCAGGTCTGGACTTTGACTTGGCCATTCTAACACCTGGATATGTTTATTTTTGAACCATTCCATTGTAGATTTTGCTTTATGTTTTGGATCATTGTCTTGTTGGAAGACAAATCTCCGTCCCAGTCTCAGGTCTTTTGCAGACTCCATCAGGTTTTCTTCCAGAATGGTCATCCATCTTCCCATCAATTTTAACCATCTTCCCTGTCCCTGCTGAAGAAAAGCTGGCCCAAACCATGATGCTGCCACCACCATGTTTGACAGTGGGGATGGTGTGTTCAGCTGTGTTGCTTTTATGCCAAACATAACGTTTTGCATTGTTGCCAAAAAGTTCAATTTTGGTTTCATCTGACCAGAGCACCTTCTTCCACATGTTTGGTGTGTCTCCCAGGTGGCTTGTGGCAAACTTTAACCGACACTTTTTATGGATATTTTTAAGAAATGGCTTTCTTCTTGCCACTCTTCCATAAAGGACAGATTTGTGCAATATACGACTTGGATTGTTGTCCTATGGACAGAGTCTCCCACCTCAGCTGTAGATCTCTGCAGTTCATCCAGAGTGATCATGGGCCTCTTGGCTGCATCTCTGATCAGTCTTCTCCTTGTATGAGCTGAAAGTTTAGAGGGACGGCCAGGTCTTGGTAGATTTGCAGTGGTCTGATAATATTGAAATGGAAGGAGTATCGCTTGCACAGTGCTCCTTGGGATGTTTAAAGCTTGGGAAATCTTTTTGTATCCAAATCCGGCTTTAAACTTCTTCACAACAGTATCTCGGACCTGCCTGGTGTGTTCCTTGTTCTTCATGATGCTCTCTCACTTTTAACGGACCTCTGAGACTATCACAGTGCAGGTGCATTTATACGGAGACTTGATTACACACAGGTGGATTGTATTTATCATCATTAGTCATTTAGGTCAACATTGGATCATTCAGAGATCCTCACTGAACTTCTGGAGAGAGTTTCCTGCACTGAAAGTAAAGGGGCTGAATAATTTTGCACGCCCAATTTTTCAGTTTTTGATTTGTTAAAAAAGTTTGAAATATCCAATAAATGTCGTTCCACTTCATGATTGTGTCCCACTTGTTGTTGATTCTTCACAAAAAAATACAGTTTTATATCTTTATGTTTGAGGCCTGAAATGTGGCAAAAGGTCGCAAAGTTCAAGGGGGCCGAATACTTTCGCAAGGCACTGTATATATATATACACAATGGGGCAAAAAGGTATTGTCAGCCACCAATTGTGCAAGTTCTCCCACTTAAAAAGATGAGAGGCCTGAAATTAGGTACATAGGTACACTTCAACTATGACAGACAAAATGAGAAGAAAAAAAATCCAGAAAATTACATTGTAGGATTTTTTATGAATTTATTTGCAAATTATGGGGGATTTTTTGTATTTTTTTTTTTACACCTTTATTTAATCTCTATTTAACTAGGCAAGTCAGTTAAGAACACATTCTTATTTTCAATGACGGCCTAGGAACGGTGGGTTAACTGTCTCGTTCAGGGGCAGAACAACAGATTTTCACCTTGTCAGCTCGGGCGATCCAATCTTGCAACCTTACAGTTAACTAGTTCCACGCAATAACGACCTGCCTCTCTCTCGTTGCACTCCACAAGGAGACTGCCTGTTACGCTAATGCAGTAAGCCAAGGTAAGTTGCTAGCTAGTTAAACTTATCTTATAAAAAACAATCAATCATAATCACTAGTTAACTACACATGGTTGATGATATTACTAGATATTATCTAGCGTGTCCTGCGTTGCATATAATCTGACTGAGCATACAGGCATACAAGTATCTAAGTATCTGACTGAGTGGTGGTAGGCAGAAGCAGGCGCGTAAACATTCATTCAAACAGCACTTTCGTGCGTTTTGCCAGCAGCTCTTCGTTGTGCGTCAAGCATTGCGCTGTTTATGACTTCAAGCCTATCAACTCCCGAGATGAGGCTGGTGTAACCGAAGTGAAATGGCTAGCTAGTTAGCGCGCGCTAATAGCGTTTCAAACGTCACTCGCTCTGAGCCTTCTAGTAGTTGATCCCCTTGCTCTGCATGGGTAAAGCTGCTTCGATGGTGGCTGTTGTCGTTGTGTTGCTGGTTCGAGCCCAGGGAGGAGCGAGGAGAGGGACGGAAGCTATACTGTTACACTGGCAATACTAAAGTGTCTATAAGAACATCCAAAAGTCATGTTCTCATGTTCTGAGCTAGGAACTGAAACGTTAGCTTTCTTACATAGCACATAAGGCACTTTTACTTTCTTCTCCAACACTTTGTTTTTGCATTATTTAAACCAAATTGAACACGTTTCATTATTTATTTGAGGCTAAATTGATTTTATTGATGTATTATATTAAGTTAAAATAAGTGTTCATTCAGTATTGTTGTAATTGTCATTATTAAAATGTTTTTTTTTTTTTTTTTTTTTAATGTAAATTCGGCCGATTAATCGGTATCGGCTTTTTTGGTCCTCCAATAATCGGTATCGGTGTCGGCGTTAAACTCATAGTCGGTCGATGTATTCCCATCATAGTCGGTCGATGTATACACAAGATGTATACACATCTTCGTACCGCCATTCTCAGAGGGCGAATTACAGGCAGAGCTCAACATAAAACATAAATTTGAGCTATCAGGTATTCATAACTTAAAATCAGTAATGAGCACTGGGGCATTGCCGGCAGGCAGCGCAACAGACGTCCTAGCGACTGGGGGGACAGAAGGGAGGGAAATAAACACACAACCTTTTTAATGTTTAATTGACAGCGGCAGTTGGTGGGCGGCGAAAACCACAACCGCCCAAAGTCCTATTCAATTATTGTAATAAGCCTCCGATGATGTCAGCAGTGTATAATTGTTTCAATCAACGGGGGCAATTACAAAGGGAGAGCGTGTATGGATGTCAAATATTAATCGAGGAAAGACAATTGGCTGTGAAAATTGACTGCTTGGTAAGAAAGTCTCTCGCTTCAGTCGGTAAGTAAATAGTGAAGTAATTGTCAAGCAATTGCTTTTCCCTCCATGGTAACAAGATGTTCACTTCTGGGGTTTTCAAACCATCAACGCCATAAAAAGGGCTATTGCTAGTGGAACACTTTTCAGTAAATCTTTCACCTCCACCTCAGATAGCTCCCGACTCACATCTTTGTGGGGTTTGACTTAGAGGGCTTCCTATGTGTCCCTGGGCAACCAGAAGTTAAACCATTTGTTGCCAAGTTCTTTCAACCAAGGATAAATTTATGCACTCTTGAGGTCAGGAGGGGGGCTAGCAGCAGTCGGGGCTTATTCTTGGCACAGGGGTCTGACCTTGTGTGTATCTTTGGAGAGAAAGAGTATGTCTTTCAACCTCCCCACTCCTCCCTCCCTTCCCAAGTTTACCAGTAACTCTGGAGCGTTGCTGCACCTTGACACGTGCCTAATAGGTGAGCTAGTGAGAACCGCTGAGCTTCGTTTCTGCACCGGCTGCACTTTCCCCCTGCAAAGTATTTTCTTTATTTGTCGACAAAGTAAGTGGTCAGAGGTGTGTCTTGAAAACCAAGAGACATCTCAAAAAATGTCAGAGGATTCCTCTAAATTGGGCAAAGTCCAAAGAGAGAGAAGAGAGGAGAGATACCAGGATGGCATAATCATTTCGGCTTTTCATCTCGTAGAATTCGTTGCACACTACTGAGGAATAGAATATTATTTTGAGACCAACGTGTGTCTGACAACAGGTGATAATCACCTTAGGGGACGTGCTGTACCAAAATGAACAAATGGCGGGAATCAACGCAATGGCGCATTAGATGACACATTCTCAGTAGGGGGAGCCTAGTGTGTTGATATTTGTTGCTTACTGCATTCATTTTTTACAGTACGTTCTAAATAGTATGTAGTATGATTAGTACACAGGGTGCAGTTTAAGTAAATAGTAGGCAAGCCAGATTTCGGACACGGCCAGAGAGAGGGAGAGAGGAAAAGGAGAGAGGTTACTCTCACACTTCCCTCTCCCCAATGTCATCGCTGTGAGGGGGAGAGAGACTTAATAAGAGGGAAGGGGCCAAGGCCGGGACTGGAGCCCTGGACTCCATTAGAGGGTCACGGCGGCATGCTGTAAAGACACAGAACAAACACAGAGTAAACACATTAACGTCACTCTTCGCCTCCATGGATGGCTGCATTCACAGACACTGACTCATCAGCACAGTAATGAGAAACGGAGGAGGAGGCTGGGCCGGGCTGGCAACCCCGCCACACACACACAGTACAGTGCTCACTCACACACACATTAATACGATCACGTTTGCCTTGTGTTCATGCATGCGCACTAATACTGTACTCAAGAGTATTACACATGTTTGCCTTGCACACAAACACATGTGCGTTAACACAGACATACACATTGTCACACTTTAATGTCTCTGTTCCTACACAAATACCACCCACATAAACACATGAACTAAAGCAGATGCAGTCTTCACACAACACTATGTGCATCATACACACACACACACACACACACACACACACACACACACACATGTAAAGACATTAACGCACACCATAATAGCAGAAAGAATTTCCCTAACCTACTTAGAATAGGTTTAGAATAGAAACCTAGTTTGTTTTATGACCGACCTTACAGATTATGGCATCATATACAGAATATGACAGAGTGGGTTACATTTGGGTAGCTAATACCACACGCACACACATACTGTACAACTTTGTTCTTTCTGTTGAGCTGCGTCAGTAAAATAAAGCTGAAACAACACTAGGCGTATATAAAAACAACGTGAGGTGATACAACAGTAGAACTAAAGCCACATCAATGATCAGTGGCCATTTTGTTTGCAAAAGTGCTACCTCTCAATTTTTGCCTTTATATTAGTGTTTGTGTGAAACGCCTAACACCCGTATCCAAACAAACCCGCAGCAGGTGGATAATCATAGCTGCGGTTCTGTGGAAAATGTAAATGCTTTTTTTCCCATATCGAGAAACAATATTATCACTCATAATAATGGAGTTACTGTATTCGGCAAAGAGCAAAATTCCATTACATCCACAAACAAACAGGGATGGCAATGAGTCATGCGTTTCGGGCTGGAAAGAAAATACTGCGTTGTTCCTTGCTAAAAGCCTGTGGCCATGCCACCTCAGAGGAAGGGGGGATGGCAGATGGCACTATGGTTTTTGGATACAGAGGGTGGTGTGTTGGGGCTGGATGGTGGCTGGAGGGGGGGGGGGGGGGGGGGGGTGGTATTGATGGATGGTCCAGTAGGCATGACCAGTCATCGACAATGTGGGATGAATAAAACACACATACACCTAAACCTCCTACTCGCACAAGATGCTCGGACACACACACGTACCACAACATCCCTGAAGTCTAAACTGACCCAGTCTTCTGTGAACTGTCGAGTTCAACCAAACCACCTCAAAGCAGCCAGCTGCCTTGAAGTTGTTTCCAAATGTGCTTACATACTGGACCTAGACAGCTAGCTATTGCTATTTTAGCAGAAACACAATCTCTATCCAAACAAAATGGAGAATTATAACTTATTTATAACTTAAACCTATGCGAAGTATTTAATTTGAACTGCTAACCATGTGTCCTTCGAAAAGTCCAACATTTTGAAGTTCACAGTGACTTTGAGAAAGTACCGGCAGGTTTTTACACATTCTCTCCTCCGAGGTAGAGCGCTTGTGACTTTTCGGGCGGCCCACCCGAGGGGCCGTTTAACTGCCTGTGTTTCATGCTAATGGATTCTGAAGAGTCTTCCCAAAAGAGACACTGCATTTAGCACTGTAATAATCACTGCGACCTTGAACTCTGTGACGCACAGATTTCATTCAGAGGAGCCAGAAGGATTTATGCACCTCCTCTGTGTGTGTGTATACAGTGGGGCAAAAAGGTATTTAGTCAGCCACCAATTGTGCAAGTTCTCCCACTTAAAAAGATGAGAGAGGCATGTAATTTTAATCATAGGTACACTTCAACTATGACAGACAAAATGAGAAACAAAATCCAGAAAATCACATTGTAGGATTTTTAATTAATTTATTTGCAAATGATGGTGGAAAATACGTTTTTGGTCAATAACAAAAGTTTATCTCAATACTTTGTTATATACCCTTTGTTGGCAATGACAGAGGTCAAACGTTTTCTGTAAGTCTTCACAAGGCCCATTTCTCCATGCAGATCTCCTCTAGAGCAGTGGTGTTTTCGGGCAGTTGCTGGGCAACACGGACTTTCAACTCCCTCCAAAGATTTTCTATGGGGTTGAGATCTGGAGACTGGCTAGGCCACTCCAGGACCTTGAAATGCTTCTTACGAAGCCACTCCTTCGTTGCCCGGGCGGTGTGTTTGGGATAATTGTCATGCTGAAAGACCCAGCTACGTTTCATCTTCAATGCCCTTGCTGATGGAAGGAGGTTTTCACTCAATCTCACAATACATGGCCCCATTCATTATTTCCTTTACACAGATCAGTTGTCCTGGTCCCTTTGCAGAAAAACAGCCCCAAAGCATGATGTTTCCACCCCCATGCTTCACAGTAGGTATGGTGTTATTTGGATGCAACTCAGCATTCTTTGTCCTCCAAACACAACAAGTTGAGTTTTTACCAAAAAATTATATTTTGGTTTCATCTGACCATATGACATTCTCGCAATCTTCTTCTGGATCATCCAAATGCTCTCTAGCAAATTTCAGACAGGCCTGGACATGTACTGGCTTAAGCAGGGGGACACGTCTGGCACTGCAGCATTTGAGTCAAAGGCGGCGTAGTGTGTGACTGAATGGTAGGCTTTGTTACTTTGGTCCCAGCTCTCTGCAGGTCATTCACTAGGTCCCCCCGTGTGGTTCTGGGATTTTTGCTCACCGTTCTTGTGATCATTTTGACCCCACGGGGTGAGATCTTACGTGGAGCCCCAGATCGAGGGAGATTATCAGTGGTCTTGTATGTCTTCCATTTCCTAATAATTGCTCCCACAGTTGATTTCTTCAAACCAAGCTGCTTACCTATTGCAGATTCAGTCTTCCCAGCCTGGTGCAGGTCTACAATTTTGTTTCTGGTGTCCTTTGACAGCTCTTTGGTCTTGGCCATAGTGGAGTTTGGAGTGTGACTGTTTGAAGTTATGGACAGGTGTCTTTTATACTGATAACAAGTTCAAACAAGTGCCATTAATACAGGTAACAAGTGGAGGACAGAGGAGCCTCTTAAAGAAGAAGTTACAGGTCTGTGAGAGCCAGAAATCTTGCTTGTTTGTAGGTGACCAAATACTTTTTTCCCACCATAATTTGCCATTAAATTAATTAAAAATCCTACAATGTGATTTTCTGGAATTGTTTTCTCATTTTGTCTGTCATAGTTGAAGTGTACCTATGAGGAGAATTAAAGGCCTCTCTCGTCTTTTTAAGTGGGAGAACTTGCACAATTGGTGGCTGACTAAATACTTTTTTGCCCCACTGTATGAGTATGTATATATGCTCACAAATATAAAGGGAACACTAAAATAACACATCCTAGATCTGAATGAATGAAATATTCTTATTAAATACTTTTTTCTTTACATAGTTGAATGTGACAAAAAAAAAATCACACAAAAATTATCAATGGAAATTAAATGTATCAACCCATGGAGGTCTGGATTTGGAGTCACACTCAAAATTAAAGTGGAAAACCACACTACAGGCTGATCCAACTTTGATGTAATGTCCTTAAAACAAGTCAAAATGAGGCTCAGTAGTGTGTGTGGCCTCCACGTGCCTGTATGACCTCCCTACAACGCCAGGGCATGCTCCTGATGAGGTGGCGGATGGTCTCCTGAGGGATCTCCTCCCAGACCTGGACTAAAGCATCCGCCAACTCCTGGACAGTCTGTGGTGCAACGTGGCATTGGTGGATGGAGCGAGACATGATGTACCAGATGTGCTCAATTGGATTCAGGTCTGGGGAACGTGTGGGCCAGTCCATAGCATCAATGCCTTCCTCTTGCAGGAACTGCTGACACACTCCAGCCACATGAGGTCTAGCATTGTCTTGCATTAGGAGGAACCCAGGGCCAACCGCACCAGCATATGGTCTCACAAGGGGTCTGAGGATCTCATCTCGGTACCTAATGGCAGTCAGGCTACCTCTGGCGAGCACATGGATGTCACCCCACACCAAGAAATGCCACCCCACACCATGACTGACCCACCGCCAAACCTGTCATGCTGGAGGATGTTGCAGGCAGCAGAACGTTCTCCATGGCGTCTCAAGACTCTGTCACGTCTGTCACGTGCTCAGTGTGAACCTGCTTTCATCTGTGAAGAGCACAGGGCGCCAGTGGCGAATTTGCCAATCTTGGTGTTCTCTGGCAAATGCCAAACGTCCTGCACGGTGTTGGGCTGTAAGTACAACCCCCACCTGTGGACGTCGGGCCCTCATACCACCCTCATGGAGTCTGTTTCTGACCGTTTGAGCAGACACATGCACATTTATGGCCTGCTGGAGGTCATTTTGCAGGGCTATGGCAGTGCTCGTCCTGCTCCTCCTTGCACAAAGGCGGAGGTAGCGGTCCTGCTGCTGGGTTGTTGCCCTCCTACGGCCTCCTCCACGTCTCCTGATGTACTGGCCTGTCTCCTGGTAGCGCGTCCATGCTCTGGACACTACGCTGACAGACACAGCAAACCTTCTTGCCACAGCTCACATTGGATGAGCTGCACTACCTGAGCCACTTGTGTGGGTTGCAGACTCCGTCTCATGCTACCACTAGAGTGAAAGCACCGCCAGCATTCAAAAGTGACCAAAACATCAGCCAGGAAGCATAGGAACTGCTGAGAAGTGGTCTTTGGTCACCACCTGCAGAACCACTCCTTTATTGGGGGTGTCTTGCTAATTGCCTATAATTTCCACCTGTTGTCTATTCCATTTGCACAACAGGATGTGAAATTTATTGTCAATCAGTGTTGCTTCCTAAGTGGACAGTTTGATTTCACAGAAGTGTAATTGACTTGGAGTTACATTGTGTTGTTTAAGTGTTCCCTTTATTTTTTTGAGCAGTGTATATATACACACACACACACACACACACACACACATATACATATACACACAGGATAGGCTTTATTACCTGGAACAGTACACCTCTGGTCAGCCCAAGGATCTGGTACGTAGTTGTCTGCATATGAAAGCCAGAAAAGGCTATGCAGTGGCTAAGAGGTTGTTAAAGGAACACTTTGGCAATGAAATCAAAGTCACCACTGTTTACATGGAAAAAGTTTGGAACTGGACAAACATCAAACCGGATAATGGAAAGGTGGCTATGCACTCTATCTAGAGGTTGCTTTAACACTATGCAAGACCTACAGAACATGGAAGAGCTTAATCTTCCCTCCAAAATAAAGTTGATCATGTCAAAACTTCCCTACAAAATAAAGGAAAAATGGACATCTATAGCATGTGATATTTTAGAGAGAAGCCATCTGAGGGCCCAGTTCAGTGACCTTGTGACATTCATGGAAAAACAGTCCAAAATACTGCAGGATCCGTTGTATGCCCAACAAAAAGTTTTTAAAAACCAAAACAGAAGCCGACTTTAAAACAGCAGTCCAAGAGTAGGGGAAGCAGCTTTACCACTGCAGTAACTGTTGTGGCAGATTGTGACTCTGAAAAACCTCTAAAAAAAACAAACATTCAAAGTAAAGAGACCAGGCACCTACCCTTCTGATGCTTCCAGTGTATTTTGTGCTGGTGAGCATTTATTGGTCGACTGCCAACAAGTGAAGACACAGCCACACAAATCCAAGGTTGAGTTTCTGCGACCAAGAGGCCTTTGTTTTGGCTGTTTGATGAGAGGACACTTAAGCAGAGAATGTAAAAGAAGGATGACCTGTCAGAGATGTCAAAGAAAGCACCCCACTATCCTGCACATTGAAGGAAGAGAGAGATTTAGATCTCTGAAGGCAGATACGAGTGGTGTAGCAGTAAAGCGGGAGGAGACTGTCAGCAGTGCTCTTGTTTCACTGGAAGCTGATGAAGATACCGGGGCCGGTACAGATTGTGCACTTGCAATTGTGTTAGCTCAAGTAAAGGTGGCAAATGGAAGCAAGTCTGTGTTAACCTATGCGTTTCTCGATTTTGGTAGCTCAGCAACATTTTGTACAGCTGAAAGCTAAAGGCAGTGAGACTGAAATTCTGCTACACACAATGGGGCAAGAGAGTCCTACCAAGAGCTTTGAGATATCTGGATTAGAGATTGGCAACGTGTAAGGCAACACATTTCTTCCATTACCAAAGGTCTACACCCAGAATAAAATCCCAGTGACAAGAGAGAACATTCCCACTCAGAAAGATCTCAAAAGGTGGCCATACCTGAAAGAGGTTCAGTTGAAGGAGATTGATGCCGACGTCGAACTCCTGATTGGCGTAAATGCTCCAAAGGCAATGGGACACTGGCAAATCAAAAGTAGCCAAGGCAACGGACCGTATGCAGTGAAAACCCTCTTCGGATGGGTGATGAATGGTCCTCTTAACAATTGTGCCATGGCAGAAGAATCTGGGCGTCCTACGGTGATGGCCAATCGTATCTCAATGGCCGACCTGGGGGTTCTTCTGGTAAATCAGTACAACCATGACTTCCCTGAGAGAGAGAGTATGAAGAGAAAAGTGAGATGTCAGCTGAGGATCGTAAGTTTATGGAGATAGTATCAAGCTCCATAACCCTCAAAGACTGTCACTACTACTTACCGTTGCCATTTGCAACAAAGATGTAGTCCTGCCAAACAACTGTGACATGGCAAAGCATTGGGCTCTAAATATTATCAAGAAGGGCAAAGGTTACGCTGCAAAGTACAAAGGCTTCATGGAAGAGATGATAACAAAAGGTTAAGCCGAGAAGGTATCACAAGAACAGCACCTCAGAGAGAGAGGCAAGGTATGGTACATACCACACCATGGCGTTCACCATAAGCGCAAAGGAACAATACGAGTGGTGTTTGACTGTTCATCATCCTATAAAAGGCACATCTCTCAACAGTGAACTCCTTCAAGGCCCTGACCTGGCAAACACGCTTATAGGAGTCTTGCTAAGATTTCGGCAAGAGCACATTGCCATGATGGCAGACATCGAAGGAATGTTCCATCAAGTACGTGTCCATGAAGATGAGATACCTATGGTGGCCGGACGGTGATACTAACAAAAGATTGGAGGAGTACAGAATGACGGTACATCTTTTCAGTGCAATAACCTCTCCAAGTTGTGCAAACTTTGCACTGCGAAAGACTGTCAGAGGTACGATGAAGAGGTGATTCAAACAGTCAAGTCCAACTTCTATGTTGATGACTGCCTCAAGTCAGTGGCCACAGAAGAACAAGCCATAGCTCTCACAAAAAGCCTCAGGGATGTGTGCTCTCAGGGTGGGTTCAAATTGACCAAGTGGATCACCAACAACCGCGCTGTGCTGGCTTCTATCCCTGATGAACACAAAGCCAAGCAGATAAAATAACTGGACCTGGACAGAGAAAAGCTGCCTGTTGAAAGAGCACTTGGAATCCGATGGAACATTGAAAGTGATGCGTTTACCTTCCGAGTCACTGTCAAGAACAGACCCCTTACAAGAAGAGGTATTCTCTCAACATTCAGCTCTATTTATGATCCATTAGGTTTCCTCGCCCCATTCGTATTAAAGGCAAAGCAAATTCTTCAAGTGCTCTGCAAGCTAAAGTGTGGATGGGATGAAGTCATCCCTGAAGAACACTCTATTTCATGGAAGAGATGGCTCTCAGAGCTGGACCAGCTGTCCAGATTCCAGATTGACAGGTGTATGATGCCTGACAACTTTGGTCAGGACAAGACCGCACAGCTGCATCACTTCGGTGATGCAAGTGAACAAGGTTACGGCACGGCAAGCTACTTAAGATCCACATCGCATTCATACTGGGGAAATCAAGGGTGACTCCACTCAAGCAGATGGCGATCCCCAGACTGGAACTTACCGCAGCAACATTGGCAGTGCGAGTGGACAGGATGTTAAGGTTGGAGCTCCAGATTGAACTTGAGGAGTCAACTTTCTGGACAGACAGCCAGTCTGTGCTAAAATACATCTGCAATGATACCAAGAGATTCCATACCTTTGTGGCCAAAAGGGTTGCTATGATCCGTGACCTTCCGAAAGCAAAATAGTGGAGGTATTTGAACTCCAAACACAACCCAGCCAATGATGCCTCTTTCCTGAACTCAAAAAGATGGCGCAAAGGACCAGAATTCCTGGAGAAAACAGAAACACAATGGCCGAAAGTCGCCGAGGAGCTTGGCTCCCTCCCTCCGGATGATCCAGAGGTGAGAAAAGACGTCATTGTAAACAGTACAAGTGTGGAAGAAAAGAGTCCAACCAGCAAAATGATTTTTGTACTATTCAACATGGAACAGCTTGAAGAAAACAGTTGCCTGGATGCTGAAACTGAAGAGACTTCTTCTACAGTTCAGCCAGAAAAGGAAAGTTCTCACACAAACTGATCCAGGATCAGATCAGAGTCTAACAAACTCCCTGAAGGAACAAATTGACAAGTTCAAACTAACGTTTGGAAAAGAAAGTGTCTGTGGATGACCAAGATGAAGCAGAAAATGTCATCATTCGATTTGAGTAACGACAGCACTTTAAACAAGAAATTGCACTAGTTGTGAAAGGAAAACAATGTGCCATGAGAAGCGGCTCAATCGGTAAGCTTGATCCAATTGTTGACAATGGCATTCTGAGAGTGGGAGGAAGGTTAAGCAAAGCTACTATGCCTACCGGAACTAAAGAATCCTATGATCCTGCCCAAAGACTCCTACATCTCCAGACTGATCTTACTCCACATCCATGAGCATGTTGGCCACTCTGGGAGAGGTCACATGCTTTCTAGACTTTGCCAGTGATATTGGATACCCTGTGCCAAATCCTTAGCAAAGAAGATCCTTAAGAGCTGTGTCTTCTGCAGGCGGATGCAAGCTAGAGCTGGAGAACAGAAGATGGCCAACCTTCCACAAGATCGGGTGTCACCTGATTTGCCGCCTTTCACCCATGTGAGCATAGATTACTTCGGCCCCATAGAGGTTAAGCAAGCCCGCATTCATGTGAAGCAGTATGGTGTGATCTTTCCTTGCCTTGTGAGTCTAGCTATCCATCTAGAAGTTGCTTGTTATCTGGATACTGATTCCTGAATCAATGCCCTGTGCAGGTTCATCTGTCGAAGGGGCCCAGTATCAAGTATCAGAACAAACAATGGCACCAACTTTGTTGGACAACACAGAGAGCTAGGAGAAGCTCTGAAAGAGCTGGATCACAACAAGATTCAAAACAAATGACTGAAGGAAGGAGTGACATGGTCATTCAACCATCCCTCTGGAGCCCACCATGGGGGGGGGGGGGGGGGGGGGTATGGGAGAGGTTGATCCTCTACTCAAAAGATCCTCTATTCAGTCCTTAAAGAGCAAGTACTGGATGATGAGGCTTTGCAGACAGCCTTGTGTGAAGTTCAGGCGATTATGAACGACAGACCAATCACAACTAACAAATGACCCTAATGATCTAGAACCCCTGACGACAAACCATCTGCTTCATCTGAAATCAAAGCCAGTCCTGCCACCAGGAAAATTCCAGAGAAGCGACCTATACTCACAAAGGAGATGGAAGCAAGTACAATATATCACTGACCTCTTCTGGTAGAGATGGATCAGGGAGTATCTTCCACTTATGCAGGAGCGGAACAAAACTAAGAGAAACTTCAGTCCTGGTGACCTTGTTGTCATCGTCGATGACACCACCCCAAGGAACTCTTGGCTAATGGGGTGTGTGGTGGAGGCTTTGATAGGGGCCAAAATGGTCTTGTCCGGAGCGTCATGGTTAAGACCAAGACCAATATCTTACAGAGACCTATCAATAAACTGTCTGCTCCTGGAGGCGGCAGAGTGAGAGACACACACACACACACACACACACACACAGTGCTCCATCTTTGAATCACGTGCACCTCTGATTCGCTGATGTCGTACTCTTACATTCTTTGATGTCATAGTCATACATTTTTGGACGAAAACTTTTGAATTTTTTTGGAAGTTGAACACCTGAACACTTCAACTCAGACTGAGATCTATGGACTCTTTTCCTATATGGGACCTTGTATATTTCTATATAGCTATGAACTGTAATAGTGTTCTGGTATAGAATGTTTTGTGTATTGGCTCACACACACAAAAAAGTATTTAGTCAGCCACCAATTGTGCAAGTTCTCCCACTTAAAAATATGAGAGAGGCCTGTAATGTTCATCACAGGTACACTTCAACTATGACAGACAAAAATAGAGGAAAAAAATCCAGAAAATCACATTGTAGGATTTTTAATGAATTTAGTTGCACACACACACATATATATATATATATATATATATATAATATACACATCACACACACATATATATACACATATATACATACACACACACACACACACACACTACCAGTCAAAAGTTTAGACACACCTACGGGTGTGAGGGTTTTTCTTTATTTTCTTTATGAAATAGTTGACAGAATACCAAAGCGGTCATCAGGGCAAACGGTGGCTATTTCGAAGAATCTCAAATATAAAATGTATTTTGATTTGTGTAACACTTGTTTGGTTACGACATGATTCCATATGTGTTATTTCATAGCTTTGATGTCTTCACTATTATTCTACAATATAGAAAATAGTAAAAAAGAAAAACCCTGGAATGAGAAGGTGTGTCCAAACTTTTGACTGGTACTGTATAGAAAACACACCAAACAGAGCTCAGCCATACAGTCTGAGAAAAAGGACTGGATAAATAATGGAACGGAAAAATAATTAAATGGACATTGAACATCAAACCTCTTCCAGAGGCAATTTCACCGGACGTGCTACCTTGTGCTCTCTCTCTCTCTGAATGCTTGGCTATGTAAAGCCAACTGACATTTACTCCTGAGGTACTGACCTGTTGCACCCTCTACAACCACTGTGAATATGATTTGAACCTGTTGGTCATCTATGAACATTTGAACATCTTGAAGAACAATCTGGCCTTAATGGCCATGTACTCTTATAATCTCCACCCGGCACAGCCAGAGGAGGACTGGTCACCCCTCAGAGCCTGGTTCCTCTCTAGGTTCCTGCCTTTCTAGGGAGTTGTTCCTAGCCACCATGCTTCTACATCTGCATTGCTTGCTGTTTGGGGTTTTAGGCTGGGTTTCTGTATAGCACTTTGTGACATCTGCTGTTGTAAAAAGGGCTTTATAAATACATTTGATTGAAAATATGATTGATTTCTGTATGCATCTTTAGGTTTGATATAATATAGAGTTTTGTCTTTAGCTAGCCTGAAAAACTTTTCTGAGGCCAACCTTAAAGTGTTTAATGAGAGACATGGGGTTAGTGGGTGCACTGCAGTCGCAGCAGCACCCTGTAACACGAGGCCGGGGAGCATTAGGGCCAGACACCTAATCCTGACCACTGAGTGACTGACTGGAGCATGGAAGAAAGGGAGCGAGAAGAGAAAACAAATAACTGAGACATATACTGAACAAAAATATACATGCAACAATTTCAAACAGTCTATTGAAATCAATTCAGTAGGCCCTAATCTATGGATTTCACATACCTTTAAAAAGAAAAGTTAGGGGCGTGGATGAGAAAATTAGTCAGTATATGGTGTGACCACTCATGGAGCGTGACATCTCCTTCGCATAGAGTTGATCAGGCTGTTGATTGTGGCCTGTGGAATGTTGTCACAGTCCTCTTCAATGGCTGTGCCGAAGTTGCTGGATACTGGCGGGAACTGGAACATGCTGTCATACATGTCGATCCAGAGCATCTGAAACATGTTCAATGGGTGACATGTCTGGTGAATATGCAGGCCATTGAAGAACTGGGACATTTTTAGCTTCCAGGAATTGTGTATAGATCCTTGTGACTTGGGGTCATACATTATCATGCTGAAACATGAGGGGATGGTGGCGGATGAACAGCACGACAATGGGCCTCAGGATCCCGTCACAGGAACCAAATGGTGTATATGGGCAGTACCAACCATCCTCTCATATAGCCTAGTTTTCTGAGGCCAACCTTAAAGTGTTTAATGAGAGACATGGAGTTAGTGGGTGCATTCAAATTGCATAGATAAAATGCAATTGTTTTCATTGTCCATAGCTTATGCCTTCCCATACCATAACCCTACCGCCACCCCATGGGGCGCGCTGTTCACAACGTTGACATCAGCAAACCACTAGCCCACACAACGCCATACACGTGGTCTGCGGTTGTGAGGCCGGTTGGACAAATTCTCTAAAATGACGTTGAGGCGGCTTATGGTAGAACAAATTAACAAATTCTCTGGCAACAGCTCTGGTGGACATTCCTGCAGTCAGCATGGCAATTGCACGCTCCTTCAAAACTTGAGACATCTGTGGCATTGTGTTGTGTGACAAAACTGCACATTTTAGAATGGCCTTTATTTTCCCCAGCACAACGTGCACCTGTAGTGATCATGCTGTTTAATAAGCTACTTGACATTGCCAAGATAATCCATCCACCCGACAGGCAAAGGAGAAATGCTCACTAACAGGGATGTAAACAAATTTGTGCACAAAATCTGAGAGAAATAAGCTTTTTGTGCGTATGGAACATTTCTGGGATGTTTTATTTAAGCTCATGAAACAAGGGACCAACACTTTACATGTTGTGTTTCTATTTTAGTTCAGCGTAGATATAAGGAAGAGACACAGGGAGAGACAAAAAGAAAGGGGGTTACTGTTGTGTGTGAGAGAGAGAGAAGGAACAACAAAGACAGAATTAAAGAAAAAGGATAGAGACACACAGACAGAGAGGTGGGGGACAACTGTCGTCAGTGAGTGGGGACATACGGGGGCCAGAGTGGGCCTGCGGTGGACTGGTGATGAAAAGCACAGGAAAGGCAAGCACACCGTTGACTGGCTGTAAGAGGAGCCTGTGTAAATAGATCCCGGGCCGGGGGAGTGCAGTGGTGACGCGGGGTGTGTGTAGTGCGTGTGCCTGTGTGCGTGTCTGTAGTGTATGAGTGGAGGGAGGGACGGCCCTGACAGAGCTCTGAGCTTCCTCTGAGTGACAGAAGCCAGCCTCCCTCCCACCCGCCTTGAAACTCGATCTCTGGGCAAGCCTGCGCCTCGCGCCCGTCGACCACCCACCGAGGGAAACGCCGCACAACGAAGCAAAGAGGAAGGAGGGGGTGAGGATGTGACCACAGACACGCAGACACACGCACACACACACACGCACGCACGCACACACGACCCAGACAAAGGAACACACTTCCAAAAGCAGACATACAAAGAAACAGACACTGCCAGACATGTATAAAGACATACAAATGCAAAACAAACAAACTATTCATTAAAAAGATAAATGATAGCCTTGGTAACTTGAAATGGCATATTTAAAAAAGACAAGCACAGACTCTAAGACACACTCCCAAGGGGTTTCGAATAGTGCCTTCTTTTTCACACCCACAAATATGGATAAACGTCTTGGTTGCTATGTATGTGAAGTGTTAAGAATTCAAGGTAAACAAACAAACACGAAGGCACAAAATCATGTCTCTCCTAGAATGACAAAACAAACAAATCTCACCTCAAATGATGGTCAAATTTGATCACAAATCTTGAGGAAAGTAATTGTGTGTGCGTGTATGGGTGCAAACTGCGTGTGCATACGCGCTAGGGCTGCACAATGAATCAAATTCACATCGAAATCATAATAATGACATGTGTGATATTCATCACACAAACAGTTCGGTTCCTCCTCCCCACTGTTAGTTTTACTATAAGTTTGCAGGCTGTTCTGTTAGGTCAAATGAAGCCACCAGATTGTTCCAAACAAAAACTATGCTGCTTTCCACTTTGCTTATTATTAATATAAATCATTCTATTTCAATGATTCCAACAGTTCACCCAAGTGTTTCGATCTATACCGCAATTAGATTTTTTGCCCATATTGTGCAGCCCTTATATGCTCATGTAGCATGTGTGCTTGAGTATATTATGAGCTCCTTCATCTAATACTGAACAGCATCCTGCTGAATTAGTGGATATCCAGGGTCTTACCTGTTGGAATGGGGGGGGGGGGAGTAGTAGTGACAGATCTGATGTCATAGGAAGACGGATGGCCAGGCTCCCTCTGCATGCTGGGATAGGGGGCCGGGGAGAGTGGCTTAATTCCAGAGGGAGAGGCCTATTCCCAGTTGCTGTCTGTCTAATGGCCCTGTGCTCTGCAATCATCCCCCCCCCCCCCCCCCCCCCGCACTGGGGGGCTAGCCGGAGCCTAGCGGGACCATATCCAATTTCCCCCTACTCTAATCGCCTGATCTACTCAGGCCCCCTCAAATGGACTCAAAGCTCCCCAGTCGCCCCCCTCTATCTAGTGTGGTGATGGGCTGCTTTAATTTAAAGTGGGTGCCACGTTGTTATTGTCTGTCAGTGGGTGGATTTTTCATTTACGCAGGGGCATGGAGAGGTTACCACAAGGTTCTCATGTAATACCAACCTTCCTTGCATACGAGTGGGGGTAAATGCCATGTGTCTGGCTTTGGAATACAATAATAACTAACGATCTGTTTTATGTAGAGGGAAAGCAATTAAACCAAGATATGTTGAATGGGAGTTAAATGATCTCATTTGAGATGCCAGTAATGCCACATATGTACATGTAGCTGCTAGCATAAAGAGGCCCCACACCTTAGTTTGTAATGTAAGCACGAGGAGACCACCCTCATGTGGAACAATGATTGCTACCATTGTTGATTTACTGCCATCAGAGTACATGATACAACGGGCAAAACCACCAAGGGAAACTGGAGCCAAAATAGATGCTTTCATAGGGACCAAAATGGAGAGAACCTTCATTTAGCCTCATCCTGCAGTAGGATGACATGATGACTAGGCTGGCGTCCAGGGTCTTGTACTGAATGCTGTCAGAGAGCGAGGATGCAGTGAGGGATGCCCCGTGCCCATCTGTCTCCCCACGGTCCTCCAAACCCAACAAGCAATCCTCTTTCTGTCCCAGAGAGCCTGTGGAAAGCAGCTAGCTAATCACAGATCCCCAGAGGTGATGAGATGGCATGTGCTCAACTCCTGTCAGTTCCACTCTTCCATCAACCCCAGCATTAGCTGACCAGATGGACCAAATCCTTAAGGCAGATATGCAATGTACCAGTGCATTAAACAAGTGAGCTTAAAAAAAAGAGGGAGAGACTTCAAATGAGTTTGGGCATTTGATGGCAAACGCATCAGCAGTCCACAAGTTCCAGTGTTTTATTGTAGGCACACTGGGGCATGCGCTTGGTGCATTTGGCACAAAATGGCCGCTCCTGATAGAAGATGAAGGGAGTGCTGTGGGAAACACCATAGACTCACCTGCGACTGACTCCCCCAGTTGCCTGTGCTCCACACCTTTGGGGGCAAAGGGCTCTAAGCCCATCACTGCTAAGAGCCGCTTCCCATCATCGGACTATGGGAAATAAGGTACAACTCGCCTGCACAGAATCAATAACCGAGATTAGATCATCTTGCATAATCTTTCAATGCATTGTGGCATATTGTGAAATGAATTTAGGTATATAGTTACAGTAAGTGGCTTTCAAACAGTACACTGTATTCTGTGAGCACAGTGCTTAGAGTAATTGTAATAATTAATGATGAATTAAAAGTGAATGGGGCTTAATGAGGGTAAGCAGAGTCTTTGCGTGGGAAAGTTCCATAGGGATTAGTTATATTATTGGGACCATTTCCATTCCTTTTGGGGTCTTTGAGAGAAGCTGGAATTCAGATTTACAGCCGGGTGTAGAAGGGGTGGAGGAGGCCCCTCCCAGAGACAGGGGCTCATGGTGAGAGAAAGGGTCAGAGAAATGGGTAATTCGCTGGTGTGATGGTGTACGTCACTGATGCCGTGGCTCTCTGATGAACCCCTCACACATTAACAAATGACCCTCACCCACATTTACGCCCGGGCAAGGGATAATGTTCCCTCACCACCCCACATAGCCTGGTTCCTCTCTAGGTTTCTTCCTAGGTTTTGGCCTTTCTAGGGAGTTTTTCCTAGCCACCGTGCTTCTACACCTGCATTGCTTGCTGTTTGGGGTTTTAGGCTGGGTTTCTGTACAGCACTTTGAGATATCAGCTGATGTACGAAGGGCTATATAAATAAATTTGATTTGATACTGCTGCCCTACAGAGTACAGTACATGATGCAGGCATACTGCTGCCCTACAGAGTACAGTCCATGATGCAGGCATACTGCTGCCCTACAGAGTACAGTCCATGATGCAGGCAGACTGCTGCTCTACAGAGTACAGTCCATGATGCAGGCATACTGCTGCCCTACAGAGTACAGTCCATGATGCAGGCATACTGCTGCCCTACAGAGTACAGTCCATGATGCAGGCAGACTGCTGCCCTACAGAGTACAGTACATGATGCAGGCATACTGCTGCCCTACAGAGTACAGTACATGATGCAGGCATACTGCTGCCCTACAGAGTACAGTACATGATGCAGGCATACTGCTGCCCTACAGAGTACAGTACATGATGCAGGCAGACTGCTGCCCTACAGAGTACAGTCCATGATGCAGGCAGACTGCTGCCCTACAGAGTACAGTCCATGATGCAGGCAGACTGCTGCCCTACAGAGTACAGTACATGATGCAGGCATACTGCTGCCCTACAGAGTACAGTACATGATGCAGGCATACTGCTGCCCTACAGAGTACAGTACATGATGCAGGCAGACTGCTGCCCTACAGAGTACAGTACATGATGCAGGAAAGACTGCTGCCCTACAAAGTACAGTACGTCCGGCTAAAAATCATTAAGGAGAAGTCCCCTTGGCGTACATCATCACCACCCCCTGCCGAGCTGTGTGGTAGACTGGGAGAGCCAGTCAGTCAGACCTCCCCCTCCCGTCCTCCTTCCATCCTCCCACCAAATTCCTCAGTCAGGCTGGATTACCAGGCCCGCCTCTGAACTCAATAGGCAGGTTTGAGGGCAAAAAAGGGGAGGCGTCGGTGGCTGAAGTTCTCGCTCTTCTGTCGTTGGTTGGTTCGCTGGCTGTCTGGCTGGTAAATATCCCTGTGTCGTGTTAAACAGGAGGGCTATAATTAACTGTGGGAGACGCCAGTCAGTCAGGGTTGGGCGCCATGCCAACGGATCAGCCCTAATTACTATATTCACTTTGTCAGGGAAGCTCACTTTGCTGCTCCCTCTGATAGGCCCTGGCAGCCTCAGAAATCCCCCGGCACTGCACAGCACATTCTCAGGGAGGCAGACGGGGCCGACTGGCAGGCAGGAGGGCCGGGAAGGCTAGCAGTTGCAGGGTGATGGAAGGCTGGGTGGGTGTAGGGCTGAGCGACTGCAGCAGAAGACACCACCCAATGGCCCCCGCTAAACTCAGGGCCCAAACAAACACAGGGGCCACCAGACTGAGCAAAAATAATCCTGTACACAGTAATGCTGCTCCCAGCCGCCCTGACTGATTTTCACATTGATTGGATCTTGTACATATGTTCTTTTTACAGGTAGTACAAGACTATGCCCTAAACCTGATCTGA
Organism: Oncorhynchus clarkii lewisi; assembly: GCF_045791955.1. NCBI lineage: Eukaryota > Metazoa > Chordata > Actinopteri > Salmoniformes > Salmonidae > Oncorhynchus > Oncorhynchus clarkii. The sequence continues at coordinate 27,145,872 of NC_092156.1, forward strand.
GGCTCCATGTTTAGTCAACTCTGATTTCAGATTATGATAAATACCAGTTTAAAAACAGACATGTCTGCCTCCTGCAGTGTCTCCATGAACAGCTTCAGTGCTATTTTGTGATGTCCAACATGCTCAATTTATTGACGTTGTTGAGAAGAGAAGTCGTATTTTTCACACGGTTTATAAACACCCTTTTAATATGCATGGGGGTTTGGCTAAAATGAAATGCTCAGAATTGAGTTGCTATCAAAAGGCTGGTATTTACATTATTTTTATATATATATATTTTTTTTAGACGTGGCCTTCTATCAATGCTTCTAATACATTACTGAACTGGAAATATGTCAACTCCACAGGCGGGGGATGAATATGGCTTTATTTAAATAGTTTGACTGTGGAAGCAGCTCAGACAACCATTTCAGGGCAGTTTATCACATAAAGCCTCTTTCACACTGCCGGCCCAAACTGTCCACATACGGGCAAATCTCACTCCAAAGCCTGTTTCAACACAGACACAGCCAGAGAGGGATAACGATCACTAGCATACGTGGGAGCCTTCATGGGGCACCACGGAGAGAAGCTGATAGTAGAGATATAATTACTTACAGTATGCACAAGCAGAGTCATCGACAGCCCTCTTGCCAAATGCAGGGCATTCATTCTGATGAGCTTTATATCCGAGTACTATGGGCACTGGACAAGTGGTCTGACTGATTCAAACATGCGCCCATGTTTGGTTAGACTATTTCAGGATTCAAAACAAACAGAGACGACAGTGATTAAATTAAGCCCTCTTCTGACTCAAGTCAGACACTCAGCTCAGTCCTCACACTCTCTGGAGGTCACTTCTTACCATGGAAAACAGTAGGTCAACCTGATGTCTTCTCTCTGTATCTTATTCACAAAGTGTGTCCCAGAATTCAGTCCCTTTCTCTCGGATGGCAACAAAACCGTATTGAACAAGAGAAGAAACAGGCTGTATAATTGAATTATTGGAAAACAAATGCAACTTCCAGCAGAAAGGAAGGATGTCTCTCTTTAAGGGGGAGCGTAAGGTGGACATATCAGGCCTCTATCAGACAGAGGTAAATTGCAACATCGTACAGCCGTGAGGTCAAGCAGTGATAACACAGCTAGAAATCCCCTTGTTCATTAAACTACCTGTTCCGTCTTATCATTCCACTTGACAAAATAAAAGACCGGGAACGCTCATGCATTACAAAGAACAGTAGTATATAAAGAGGTGTAGAAATCCCCCTCTTTTCAATTTAATACCAGACAACTCCTTGAGAAGTTATCGGGTGGAATCTGTAACTAAAAACGAAAGTAATCAATACCCTCTTTTACTGTCTTCAGACATAAATACGTTTGAGAGAGAAGTCACATGCAACACTAGCATGGTGTGCACTCTGAGCCAAAATGGAGGTGAACCGAACAACCCCAAAATATCCTCACCAGGAGTCCAGAGAGGAAGACACTCAGCACTTTGAAAGGGTGTCCATAACTCCCCTTCTCAGAGAGACGAGATGAAACACTTTGAAAGGGTGTCCATAACTCCCCTTCTCAGAGAGATGAGATGACTTTGAAAGGGTGTCCATAACTCCCCTTCTCAGAGAGACAAGATGAAACACTTTGAAAGGGTGTCCATAACTCCCCTTCTCAGAGAGATGAGATGACTTTGAAAGGGTGTCCATAACTCCCCTTCTCAGAGAGACAAGATGAAACACTTTGAAAGGGTGTCCATAACTCCCCTTCTCAGAGAGACAAGATGAAACACTTTGAAAGGGTGTCCATAACTCCCCTTCTCAGAGAGATGAGATGAAACACTTTGAAAGGGTGTCCATAACTCCCCTTCTCAGAGAGACAAGATTAAACACTTTGAAAGGGTGTCCATAACTCCCCTTCTCAGAGAGATGAGATGACTTTGAAAGGGTGTCCATAACTCCCCTTCTCAGAGAGATGAGATGACTTTGAAAGGGTGTCCATAACTCCCCTTCTCAGAGAGACGAGATGAAACACTTTGAAAGGGTGTCCATAACTCCCCTTCTCAGAGAGATGAGATGACTTTGAAAGGGTGTCCATAACTCCCCTTCTCAGAGAGACAAGATTAAACACTTTGAAAGGGTGTCCATAACTCCCCTTCTCAGAGAGACGAGATGAAACACTTTGAAAGGGTGTCCATAACTCCCCTTCTCAGAGAGATGAGATGACTTTGAAAGGGTGTCCATAACTCCCCTTCTCAGAGAGACGAGATGAAACACTTTGAAAGGGTGTCCATAACTCCCCTTCTCAGAGAGATGAAACACTTTGAAAGGGTGTCCATAACTCCCCTTCTCAGAGAGATGAAACACTTTGAAAGGGTGTCCATAACTCCCCTTCTCAGAGAGACGAGATGAAACACTTTGAAAGGGTGTCCATAACTCCCCTTCTCAGAGAGATGAGATGAAACACTTTGAAAGGGTTGAAACACTACATTGAAACACTACATTGAGTTAGCAACTCTGAGCCCCTCTGAACAGAGCAGTAATTAAGGTAGCTTTCCAGCTCCAAGCGACAGAGGGATGAAATTTCCACCCCTCTGCCGGAACCCCTTGATGTTTTGTACCTTGGGTTCTGGGCCCATTCTGGCAACTAGAGCAGTTCTTTTTTTCCCTTTTTCTTTTTTCCCTCTCTTACAGAGTTCACAGAATCCCCGAGAACACAGCCTCCCAGCCAAAACCCCAGCACGATTAATTTAGTAACGGGTTATTAAGCTCAAACATAAATTGCAGCCCTGGACGGTTTATATGGAAAAGAAGCCTGATTTATTAGAGACCCAGAGACAAAACAGGTTTTTATTTTCCATTTATTCATCAACACTCGTTGGGAGTGGTAACTCGGAAGGAATTTTCAGACAAAAAAGGAGAGGAGAAAAGGGAAGAAGTGGGGAGGGGGTGGGGCAGCAACAATGGCTGCCGTGATCAAATTGCTGGGGAGAGGAGCACAATGGCCATGACATTCTTATCCCAGCTCTCCCCTGGACAACACTATATTTGTTTGGCGGAGCACTGCATCAGCTGAACACATATATCAATAGTGTTTGCTATCGCAGCACTGTATCCTTGTATCTATTCTTGACTTTCAGCAGATATTTCATCAAGGCTGGCTAACGGCCTCCTCTGAGCAATCGGAAACACTCCTGGGTTCGTCTAAAGTCCCAAAATAAAGTTCTCAAGCCATATCTGAGGCTGGGAAGACTGACAGAACTGACACAATGTCACTCTTAATGAAAGAGACATTTTCATTATGTCATCAGTCATTTCAACTCACATCAGTGTGATCTCCTCGTGGAGGCCCAGGTCTACATAGTGATCCATCACCGTGGAGGCCCAGGTCTACATAGTGATCCATCACCGTGGAGGCCCAGGTCTACATAGTGATCCATCACCGTGGAGGCCCAGGTCTACATAGTGATCCATCACCGTGGAGGCCCAGGTCTACATAGTGATCCATCACCGTGGAGGCCCAGGTCTACATAGTGATCCATCACCGTGGAGGCCCAGGTCTACATAGTGATCCATCACCGTGGAGGCCCAGGTCTACATAGTGATCCATCACCGTGGAGGCCCAGGTCTACATAGTGATCCATCACTGTGGAGGCCCAGGTCTACATAGTGATCCATCACCGTGGAGGCCCAGGTCTACATAGTGATCCATCACCGTGGAGGCCCAGGTCTACATAGTGATCCATCACCGTGGAGGCCCAGGTCTACATAGTGATCCATCACCGTGGAGGCCCAGGTCTACATAGTGATCCATCACTGTGGAGGCCCAGGTCTACATAGTGATCCATCACTGTGGAGGCCCAGGTCTACATAGTGATCCATCACCGTGGAGGCCCAGGTCTACATAGTGATCCATCACCGTGGAGGCCCAGGTCTACATAGTGATCCATCACCGTGGAGGCCCAGGTCTACATAGTGATCCATCACCGTGGAGGCCCAGGTCTACATAGTGATCCATCACCGTGGAGGCCCAGGTCTACATAGTGATCCATCACCGTGGAGGCCCAGGTCTACATAGTGATCCATCACCGTGGAGGCCCAGGTCTACATAGTGATCCATCACTGTGGAGGCCCAGGTCTACATAGTGATCCATCACCGTGGAGGCCCAGGTCTACATAGTGATCCATCACCGTGGAGGCCCAGGTCTACATAGTGATCCATCACTCCTTTGAGGTTCAATGGATTATTATTATTGATTTATTTTTTACAGAATTTCTGACAAACTGAAACTAAGGAGTTCACGGTTACATAAACTTGACCATTATGCTGAAAGTGACTAAGCCACTTTGTCCCCTCTCTTCCTTAATAGACTGAGCGGTTTATGACTTTGGGGACGTACTCCTCTGACTAAGAAAGGGGCCTCTGGGGTAGTGAGCCAAACATTGACAGTGTACCCTCAATATGTCTGCTGTATAAGGACTCCCTCTAGTCACCAGAGAAACCACCTGCCAATGGGCCCACAACTCAGCTGTATACCATCTTATACCATGGATCACAACCTGTCCATTCCAGAGACGTCATACACACAACACACCAATAGATTATTATATCTCATAATGGTGTGCAGACCTCTGCATAGAAGGGATATGAATGAGTGGAATGGAAGCTGGATCTCAGTCCTCCCCTCTATCCTGTTAAGGTGTTCTCCCGTTCTAAAAGTCACCCGATTCCTGACCTCTGTGTCTACTGTGCATTAGGTCTGCCTCTGTGTGCCAGAGCACCATGGGTCATCGGTGCCCAGAATGAAGCATGGCACGGCTGCTGCTGACACAGCACATAGCACTGCTGTGCTGCGTTGCTCTGTCTGTCTGTGTGTGTGTGTGTGTGTGGGGGGGGGGGGGGGGGGGGCAGACAGAGAAGGGCAGCACTGCCCTGAGCAATGACAACGACCTGGCCCGCAGCTTACTTTACAGCGGAGGGGCTTACTGTAAATCACCAAACAGACTAATGGGCCCTGAGGATGAGCTGACTCAGGTGGGCCCAGACCTAAAACACCAAGCCGTCATCTAAGACTGTGTGTGGGTGCAATAGTACATTCAGTACATATTATCTGATGAGTAGTTTGTTATCCATTTTACATTCAATATTGTTTGAACGGATGAATATCTGTTTCAACTACAGTAAGTAAATTAAGCTACTCGTCTGTCCTCCCACCTGCAGTCTGTTTGTTCTTCTCGCTCTTTCGTTCTCTTTATATTTCACATTGCTCTCTCCTGCGCTCTCTTTTGTTTGAGGAGAGGAGAGCCATGGCGACGGAGGAACCTCACAAAAGGGTCACATGACGTGGAGCCGAGGCGGGCGGGTGGACACAATGGCCGCACCACTTCGCACAGCTGGAGTGTCACGCATTCCTGGTGTTTACAAGATTTAGGTGGAAAACAAATCCACCCTTCTGAGGAACACTGCGGTGCAAAATGGGCTCATTTTCTGTCTGAATAGAGGGTTTATGTCATCAGCATCGATGCATTTTAGGATCATGAGAAAATGGCAACCTGTGAAAACGATGGTGGTGGTGCTAGGAGGGTAGAATAACTGACAAGGCAGAGGAGAATAGGCTAGGTAGTGGTCACTCTTCAATGGGAACCGTTGACGGAGCTAAGGGTTGGAGGGACAAGAGTCTACTTCTGCATTTCTTAGGGAAATTTGGTGAAATTTTAAATAATATTTCAAAAATCTAACATCTGTTCTACAATCTTCAATTCGGTGCCGAAATATATTGACGTAACGATAATTGAAGCCTCTGTTGGACGTTGTTCCTTCATTGCCAAGACATTGCCAGCATACCTAAGCCTTGGCAGCTTAAATCAGATCCACAGCAGTATTTTCTTTAAATAAAGAACCGCTCACCCCTTAAAACTCTTCACACGCGTCGCTAGTTTTTACCAACTCAAGACATGACTTCACAGAAAAGCAGCAGGGCCGATCAAAACTGTCCAGAACAGCCTTGACCAACCATGCGACAAGGAATATTCCTTAAAAGGTGGTCGTAGTGGAGTAATAGAGTTCAGTTTGAGGGGGTGGCTGTGGGCTGGTGGTTTCGGACTACTGACTACTAAGGTCATCCTTTGATTCCCAAAGGGTTTCAGATTGTACTGACAAACCTGGTTTGAGTTGGAGCTTACAAGAGGGAGGAGCATTGAGTAGCCTATGTAATGACATGTAATGAATGGTGTTGTAAAAAACTATGCTAGCATGGGCTAATGTAAGGATGGGCTAACTGGATCGCATGGGAAGTGGAATCCAATGAGAAGGTACAAATGAGGAGCTCAGCCATTCGAGAGGAAGAGACACTGTCCAAAAGGTAAATAAAAACACACAAAACGCCAGTGGAAGCAGCTGAAAGAAGGGTGGGGGGCGGAGGGCCAGTGAACAATAAGAGGACATTGTCTCCTCCGCTTGACTGGGCACCATTTCCCTGACCCCACCCCTGACCCCGCCCCCGACAAAGGGGACGGATGATGTGTCCCCGTCGGATGACAATAGAGGCATTGATGACGAGGGTCTACACACACGTCTGTTCGGCCATGATGCTGCATGTCCGTTACACCAACACAGACACACACATCCTGTCTGTCGTGCCTCTACTAATGTGGTGTGTGTGTGTGTGTGTGTGTGTGTGTGTGTGTGTGTGTGTGTGTGTGTGTGTAACTAGGGACAGGCAGAAGCAGAGCAGACACTCACCTCTGGTGTGTTTTTCTTGAACTCGCGGCTCTGGTCGATGAGCTTTTTCCTGGACTGCTCGCTCTCATCTTGTCTGTTGGCCAGGGCTGTGGCTGTGGCATTCAGTTCTCTCTGTGAGACCAAGAGGGGAGGAGGAGAAAACACTAAATGATTACACAGGGCTCTGTGGGGGGTGACCGTCATTTACATCAGCAGACAAACAAGAAAACCCCTCTTCTTTTAACTCTCTTTTCCCCCCTGTAGTCTGGCACCACTAGCCCTTCACTGGGAGAGGGGGAGCGTGAGAGAGAAGAGAGACAGAATCAGCCTCATCTTCTCTCCTCTCCCTCCAGACAGAGACAGACAGACAGACCTAGATATGACACTAGCACAGGCACCGTGACAACTTACACGCTGGCATCACACACACCCCACTGTACAGTACACACACTGTACAGTGTATGCACACATAAAATGTACACATACACACACTCACACTCCCTTCTTCCCCCCTTTCTTTCAGCACATCTTCCATCTTTAACTACAGACAGAAGTGTAGAAAAAGAAGTACAACTACTTGGATCCAGGCAGCATTTCCACAAAAAAATGTATTCAAGAGAGAAAGGAAAATAGCTTTTCTCACAGGCAGAAATTCACCAGCAGCCTTTATGGTCTCTAGGCATGTAAATATCATAGGGCAGATCCCAGGTCATCAATATTGGGAGAGAGGTACCCAGAGGAGATATAAACACTGACTCTAGATCAGCATGGACAAGTCAGGCTAGGAGGAGACTATACTGTAGGCTAATAGTACTATTCAGAGGCCTCTGCAGCCAGGCTACTAGCCTAAGCTTTAGAATATCCACACAGAGGATGAAGCCCCCTACACAATGTTATGTCTGACTCTGAACCTGTCATAATGTAATCCACAAGTATCTATAGTTATTCTGATGATATAATTCCCCATTGGACTGGGACATGTGAAGTGACTTACTGACAAGCAGTGTCAAGATGGACCTTCGCCGACGCTGTTTATGTGTTTGCGTGTGTCGTCTCTGCTCTGAGAGAGAGCAAGAGAGAAAAGAGAAAAAGGGAGAGGCAGAGAGAGGCAGAGAGAGAGAGAGGGGGGCAGAGAGAGAGAGGGGGGGCAGAGAGAGAAAAGAGAAAAAGGGAGAGGCAGGGAGAGGCAGAGAGAGAGAGGGGCAGAGAGAGAGAGAGAGAGAGGCAGAGCGAGAGAGAGAGGCAGAGCGAGAGAGAGAGGCAGAGAGAGAGAGAGGCAGTTGAGGCTGACATCTGGGAGCCAGATGCAGGGAACAAATCACCTTAATTAGGCTGGAACTGAGCAAGCCAGATTGCAGCCTCCACTTTAATCCACACAGCCACCACCACCACCCACCACAACTACCCACTACCCACCACTACTACCAACCACCACCCACCACTACCAACCACCACCACTACCAACCACCACCACCCACCACTACTACCAACCACCACCCACCACTACCAACCACCACTACTACCAACCACTACCCACCACCACCACCACTACCACTACTACCAACCACCACCACCACTACTACCAACCACCACCACTACTACCACTACTACCAACCACCACCACTACTACCATCCACCACCACTACTACCACTACTACCAACCACCACCACTACTACCACTACTACCAACCACCACCACTACTACCACTACTACCAACCACCACCACCCACCACTACTACCAACCACCACCCACCACTACCAACCACCAGTACTACCAACCACTACCCACCACCACCACTACTACTACTACCAACCACCACCACCACTACTACTACCAACCACCAACCATCCACCACCACTACTACCAACCACCAACCATCCACCACCACTACTACCATCCACCACCACTACTACCAACCACCACTGCTACCCACTACTACCCACCACCACCACTACTACCACTACTACCAACTACCACCACTACTACCAACCACCACCACCACTGCTACCACAACTGGTAACCACCACCACTACTACCAACCACCACCACTACTACCATTACTACCAACCACCACCACTACTGCTACCCGCCACCACCACCACTACCCACCACCACCACCACCACTACTAACCACCACCACTACCAACCACCACCACCACTGCTACCCACTACTACCCACCACCACCACTACCACTACTACCCACCACCACAACTACCCACCACCACCACTACTACCCACCACCACCACCCACCTCCACCACTACTACTCACCACCACACTACTACCCACCACCACCACTACTACCCACCACCACTACCACCCACCACCACTACCACCCACCACCACTACCACCACCACCACTACCACCACCACCACCACCACTACTACCCACCACCACTACCAACCACCACCACTACCCACCACCACCACTACTACCCACCACCACTACTACCCACCACCACCACTACTACCACTACCCACCACCACCACTACTACCCACCACCACTACTACCCACCACCACCACTACCCACCACCACCCACCACCACCACTACCACCACTACTACCCACCACCACTACTACCCACCACCACTACCACTACTACCCACCACTACCCCCACTACCCACCACCACCACCACCACTACTACCCACCACTACCACCACCACTACCCACCACCACCACCACTACCCACCACCACCACTACTACCCACCACCACCACTACTACCCACCACCACTACCCACCACCACTACCACTACTACCCACCACCACCACCACTACTACCCACCACCACTACTACCAACCACCACAACAACCCACCACCACCACTACCAACCACCACCACCACCAACCACCACCACCACTACCAACCACCACCACCACTACCAACCACCACCACCACTACCAACCACCACCACCACTACCAACCACCACCACCACTACCAACCACCACCACCACTACCAACCACCACCAACCACCACCAACCACCACCAACCACCACCACCACTACCAACCACTACCACCACTACCACTACGACTATCCACCACCACCACTACCCACCACCACCACTACCACCACTACCACCACCACCACCACCACTACCCAACACCACCACCACCACCACTACCAACCACTACTCACCACCACTACCAACCACCACGTCTGGAGGGGCCAGCTAGAGCACACAGTACAACTCTCTCAGTCTCGCTCTCCCACTTTTATCTGCTCCCAGATCTTTCTCAAGTCTGCTATAAGAGCTGTTTCACTGAGGAGGACAATCTAGGAAATAGAGCCTGTGTTCCTTTTGGGAACATGAGCAGATGGGTCACCCTAGACGCACCTCCTACTTTGGCCCCAAACCAAAAATAATTTGGGTACAATAAAAAATGTTGGTGTCTTTTTAAGGCCATGAGTGTGCATCATATTTCAAGACGTCAACCTTCGCCCACAATCCCGTGGTGCCACCTCTGCCGCGGTGGGCATGCTAATTGCAGCTCTGTGGAGTGGGCGCTAGGGGGAACTGTTCCCAGGTCATAGTAGAGGGGTTGGTGGGCCTGGCACTGCCACTCTACCCTGCTGGCAACACTGACCCAGAGTCAGGGAGAGGCCCGCTGCACATTACCTCCACCACGCTGTCTCTGGCCCGGGGGGCCCATATGACAGAAAGGCTGCAGAAACCAGGGTTTGCCACAGGGACACTGAGCAGAGTGGAAGACAAGCTAATAGAAAGGTTATAGAGTTAGCTAGCCCTGGGAGCTAACGCATTAGCACTGGCTAGCTGTACTGTAGCTCTCAGCAACTGTATTCCGTCACTCACTCTCCTGCTGTATCTAGACTAGAGAAGAATGGATAAGTGAGCGAGGGAAGAAGGAGGGAGGTTTGGAGAAGTGGAAAGGAGGAACGCCACATTCCCCCAAAAGCTACACTCTTGAGACTGATTAGCAGATGCTGCTGTTTAGCCCATTATGCAAACGATTTGGCTAATCAACTCAAATTGATTAGCACTAGGCTTCCTAACCCATGTCCTAATGCGCAGGCGCTGAGCCCGTCCGCGGGAAAGGGGGAATGGAGTGGGGTTGGGCCCAGGGAGCTGGGGGGTAATTATGTTTTTATCAACAGGACGAGTCAGCCCAACCCCAGCCCCCTGTCTTCATCCACCCACGTAGCTCACCAGTGGTGATTAGAACATGAAAATACTGGTGGAGGAAACTCAATTAAAAAAGCTAATATGAAACCACTAAACACACAAACCCTATAATTCTGATCAGTTGACTTCCCATAGTCAAATTCAGCATGAGTCTACAATATTGCTACATTGTTCGAGTATTGGGATGCAGGCAAAACACCATTCTGAGTGCGTCTGCCTGCCTGTTACCAAGATTGTGTAGTTAAGATTAAAGCAAGTCCCTCTCTTCATCTATTGCCTAGTTACTGTTATACCCATGGGACTGGACCACATCAAACATTAAAGCTGCGATATGTCACTTGTTGGGCCACCTGACCAAATCCTTTGCTAGGAGTCAACATGATTCTATAGAACTTTTCAGCTAGCTAGAAGACGTGGTAAACAATGAAGTAAACACATATCAGTCCAATCAAAGTTACCGGAAAAAAGACGTTGACTTATCTATGTCCAATGACCTTGAGCCTTGTTGGACAGGCACTGTCAATGTAACTCTATGGCAGCACGCAGGGGGAAGAAGCTGCCTGGCCCTCAGTGGTCTCTCCCAGAAAAGTGAATGTGTCCAGGCTACATGAGGCCTTGGTGTATAGAAACTGGCATTTTAGTTCAGAATCTGTGTAAGAAAAGCCTAAGCTATTAGGTTAATTTACTGTATGGCATAGCTGTAGGAGTTATGGCATAGGCTAGTGAGAATGATAGGGTAACACACAGACCACTGCTTATACTACTTCAAAATGAACCGTCACAAATGCTGACTATTCCATCATAGGGGGGCGTGACCAACTTCACCAACACTAGGAGGACAGATGTGGCCAAACCCCTCTTACACGTCCTACCCCCACCCCACTCAGTGTGTCCCACCCTACCCTATCTCCAGGCTCCATAGCGTCGGCCCTCTCAGTCTTTCTGCCTACATCGGGCCCTGCCGCCTCTCACAGCAGCCATGCTTAAATAAAGGACCAAATTGTGCTCTATAATGGCTTTATAATTTTTGTAATGGAAGAATTTTGCTGGCTCAGGCAGTGGTGCTTGTCTTAGTTAATTTGTTCAGTAGTAAACGCTGATGGAACAGATTACCACGCTCCCTCGAGAGCTTGACTGTGCCAGATGCTATCAGCTGCATGAGCTGAAGGGAATATCTCTCTCTCTGGGTCTCTCTCCCTGTGTCCCCCTCTCCCTCCCTCTGTCTCACACGCTCTCTGTGTCTCCTCCTCGGTGTCACTCACTCTCTCTGTGTGCGTCTCTCTCGTGTGTGTGTGTCTCTCTCTCTCTCTCTTTCTGTGTGTCCGTGTGTCTCACACTCTCCCTGTGTGTTTCCCTCACTCTCTCTGTGTGTCTCTCTCTCTCTCTCTCTGTGTGTGTGTCTCTCCCTGTGTGTGTGTGTGTGTGTGTGTGTGTGTTTGTGTCTCTCGCTCTGTTCCCCTGTGTGTCTCCCTGTTCCCCTGTGTGTCTCCCTGTTCCCCTGTGTGTCTCCCTGTTCCTCTGTGTGTCTCCCTGTTCCTCTGTGTGTCTCCCTGTTCCTCTGTGTGTCTCCCTGTTCCTCTGTGTGTTTCCCTGTTCCTCTGTGTGTCTCCCTGTTCCTCTGTGTGTCTCCCTCCCTCTGTGTGTCCTTGTGTCTCACTCTCCCTGTGTGTTTCCCTCACTCTCCCTGTGTGTGTGTCTCTCTCTCTCCCTGTGTGTGTGTGTGTGTGTGTGTGTGTGTGTGTGTCCGTCTCCCTGTTCCTCTGTCCGTCTCCCTGTTCCTCTGTCCGTCTCCCTGTTCCTCTGTCCGTCTCCCTGTTCCTCTGTCCGTCTCCCTCCCTCTCTGCGTCCCTGTCTCATTCCCTGCCTACTCCAACCAAGCTCCCCTCAAAACAGACCAGATCACAAATTCAATCTCAAGATCATTAAGGGTAGTTGAGGGAGGGGGGTTGGTTAGGGGCAATGGAACAATTTACTCTGATTGAAACCAATAAAAGGCAGAGGGCATTTTCTGAAGATGGTATTGTTGTGGAGAACTGCTGACCAACTTCAGATTCATGCAAAAAGCTTTTCAAGATGCAGCTTTGAATCTTTCCAAATAGATTATCATGATAGGCTGACAGTCATAAAAGTTAATTGGGTAACAGAGAACAAAACAAAGTTGATCTGCGCATCAGCTGACCCCATTTATTGAGTATAAGCAGGTGCAGGATTTCAAAAAGTTAACTTCATCAACAGCTGGCGACGGGTTTAAAAACAGCATCAATTTATCCACCCTTAAATAGGCGCAGTGCAGAAAAAGGCATTATCTAGCCCTTCTGTATGTGGAACAAAACGAAGGCGGAACAGATATTGCCGCTACACTGCTGGAGCCGATTTCTTCCCAGAGTCTCTCTGTGTCTTTTATCTACTAGGACATCTGTATAATGAAGGTTGGAACACGCCACACTGCCACGAATGAAACAACTCTTCTGTTCAGGTGCACTTACTGAGTGACAACATCACCAATGACTACCCTTCTGCAATCTGACCTCACCTCTGTGCCTCACACACTACAGTCTGGGAATGTACAGTACAACTGTAAAGGCCAGAAAAACAGCACTAGGCAAAACCAAGGTTAATGAGGTGCAACTCATTTCCAGAATTACACTTATGAAAGTGGTCGTCCTGATAATCTCCATTTAATTTGAATATATGTGGACAGGCATTCTATTCTTTTCTCCACCCATGTTCACAGATATGAGTCACAGATTGCAACGCTGTGTGATTGTGTGTGTACTGTATAGTATTGAGGGTTTCCGTTAATACGTCAGCATACAAGGCCTTCACAGTACATTGACAGCTTTACTAGAAAGACAGCCCATGCTAACTAGACTAGAGCATTGGGCTATTATCAAAACATATGGAGAGGGAGTGAGGGAGGGAGGGAGGGAGTGAGGGAGGGAGGTGTCTAGCTCTCGGTACCACTTCAAAGGAGCTTTAGGCAAATAGCAAATACAAGTGTCTGCTCTGTCCTGGCTGCTCCAACAGCTGCTGTTAACATTAAGAGGAGGGCTAATCTATTTGCATTGTAGTGAGGCGGCACACTAAAACCTTTATCAAAGCCTCATGTTTTGTTTTCACTAACACTACCAGTTAAAACACACTAGGCTATTCATACTCATTGACACAGTCTCAAAAGCTAGGCGGTCGTTTACACAAGATCTCAGAACAGGTCTTGGAACAAGGAGGTCCGATTAGAACCCATCGACAATACGGATTTGGCAATGCTGGTGAAAATGTCACCTTGACGTGTGTATGTATGTGTATGTATGTGTGTGTCTTGGAGATAACTTAACCTTCAGTCCTAATCCGTTGACTTGAAGCGAGGGGTAATGCATACTAAAGCTCTCCTAATGGTCTGGTCAGAGTGAAGTGTGCCTTAAGCCGAATAAACTGGAGCCATAAATTGGAGTGTCAGTTTAACCTACATGGAGAAGGGGAATCACATTAACATTGGTTTCTAATAAAAGTCCCAGTGTTCAAACTGCGCCCTGGTAACAGATTTGTGACGGATGTTTTAATAGGCTGTGAATCATATATCTGCGGGAGGAGACTGACAGTGTGATGTGGTGGTCGGGACGTAGTATGGAACATACAGTTGAAGTCGGAAGTCATTAAAACATGTTTTTCAACCACTCCACAAATTTATTGTTAACAAACTATAGTTTGGCATGACACAAGTAATTATTCCAACAATTGTTTACAGACAGATTATTCCACAGTATCACAATTCCAGTGGGTCAGAAGTTTACAAACACTAAGTTAACTGCCTTTAAATAGCTTTGAAAATTCCAGAAAATGATGTCATGGCTTTAGAAGCTTCTGATAGGCAAATTGACATAATTTGAGACAATTGTAGGTGTACCTGTGGATTTATTTCAAGGCCTACCTCCAAACTCAGTACCTCTTTGCTTGACATCATGGGAAAATTAAAAGAAATCAGCCAAGACCTCAGAAAAAAATTGCAGACCTCCACAAGTCTGGTTCATCCTTGCAAGCAATTTCCAAACGCCTGAAGATACCACGTTCATCTGTACAAACAATAGTACGCAAGTATAAACACCATGGGACCACACAGCCGTCATACCGCTCGGGAAGGAGAGTGCACAAAAAAGTGCAAAAGTGAAAATCAATCGCAGAACAGCAGCAACGGACCTTGTGAAGATGCTGGAGGAAACCGGTACAAAAGTATCTATATCCACAGTAAAACGAGTCCTATATCAACATAACCTGAAAGGCCACTCAGCAAGCAAGAAGCCACTGCTCCAAAACCGCCAGTAAGATCATACTTTTTGGGTGAAATGTCCTCTGGTCTGATGAAACAGAAATAGAACTGTTTGGCCATAATGACCATCGTTATGTTTGGAGGAAAAAGAGGGAGGCTTGCAAGCCGAAGAACACAATCCCAACCATGAAGCATGGGGGTGGCAGCATCATGTTGTGGGGGTGATTTGCTGCAGGAGGGACTGGTGCACTTCACAAAATGGATGGCATCATGAGGCAGGAAAATTATGTGGATATATTGAGGCAACAAGCATACTTCCAAAGTTGTGGCAAAATGGCTTAAGGACAACAAAGTCCAGGTATTGGAGTGGCCATCACAAAGCCCTGACCTCAATGCTATAGAAAATGTGTGGGCGGAACTGAAAAAGCGTGTGCGAGCAAGGAGGCCTACAAACCTGACTCAGTTACACCAGCTCTGTCAGGAGGAATGGGCCAAAATTCACCCAACTTATTGTGGGAAGCTTGTGGAAGGCTACCCGAAATGTTTCACCCAAGTTAAACAATTTAAAGGCAATGCTACCAAATACTAATTGAATGTATGTAAACTTCTGACCCACTGGGAATGTGATGAAAAAAATAAAAGCTGAAATAAATCAATCATTCTCTCTACTATTATTCTGACATTTCACATTCTTAAAATAAGGTAGTGATCCTAACTGACCAAAGACAGGGAATGTTTTACTAGGATTAAATGTCAGGAATTGTGAAAAACTGAGTTTAAATGTATTTGGCTAAGGTGTATGTAAACTTCCGACTTCAACTGTATATCAACGGGAGGAGACTGATAGTGTGCTGTGGTGGTCGGGACGTAGTATGGAACAAATGTCCTCATAATTTACAGTCCTTCTAGAGACCGTCCTTAACAGCATCTTTAAAGTTATTTTTATTTACTCCATAATAAACTCATATGTATGTATTCTTATCTAGGGGTTTTATCTTTTTTATTAGCACAGTGACCTAGGAGCGTGTGTTTTAATTGAATTCCCCCACCATGAGGACCTCACCTACCCGAGCGTGCCCACAATGGAATCATTGTGCCTGTACAGTTCTCACCTTCGCTATGACCTTCCTCCTGCCTGATTGACTGCCAGATCAACCAATCAAAACCAGCCAACTCACTGGGAGGGGGCCTCTGGAGGGCATGGTGCTCAAGTAAGAGAAGGGGAGGAGAATATATTATCTGAGAGTAATAGCAGCCATGCCTCATAACCAAGAGGACTGTTCTTTGAAAAACTGCAGTGGTCATTGAAATGTCATTGGCCTCTTTGGTAACAACAACTCCCACAAAGTTTCTCAGAATGGGTGCTGGTTCTCACAGAGAGTGGACTACCTCTGAGAAAAAAAAAACTGAACTACTCAATCCAATTAAGCGAAATGCTGGCTATTATCATACATTTGTATGCTAATTCCCAGCATGTAGCTTTATGGTAAGAACAATAAGGTGGTTGTTGACCAATGAAAAACACTCCTTCACTCTGAATAGAGGTACAGGGGTTTATGGTACTACATTCTAACCAATCGCTGCAGCTGTACATAGTCTGTAAATAGCCCACCCAATCTACCTACCTCATCCCCATACTGTTTTTATGTGATTTACTTTTCTGCTCTTTTGCACACCAGTATCTCTGCTTACACATCATCATCTGCTCATTTATCACTCCAGTCTTAATCTGCTAAATTGTAATTATTCACTCCTATGGCCTATTTATTGCCTACCTCTTCATGCCTTTTAATGGACACAGCCTACACCGCTGTGATTTAGGCTAGCAGAAACAGAAAAATGGGTCGTCCCCATTCAACGTGACCAATTTGCAAACATTGTTTGATCTCACAATCTAACTGCTCTATAAATCAGGCCTATGGTTAGATCTTCTCTCCATTTCAAACTGATAGCCAATCAAAGACCACAAGCTTAGGGGCTCGTAAGTAAGCATTTCACTAAGGTCTACAACTACACCTGTTGTATTCGGCGCATGTGACTAATACAATTTGATTTCATTTGATTTAATGCTTGACAGCAGACCAACACCCCCCCACCACTGTTGCTATGTAAGCGTGAAAACTTTGATTAGTCTGAGGGGGCGGGTTTGCCTTCTGCTGGTGCTACTGATGTTGTAACATCTGCCTTGTGAGAGGCTTGTTTACATGCAAGCATTATGTATTCACTGTAATCAGTCTATAATCACAAGCATTATGGAGAGCTCTTCAGTTGAAGGATTTGGTGATTATGAGAACGAACCGGGAGAGGTAGAAGGGGGGGGGGGTTAGGACAGAACCTTTATTAGTGTGAATTAAACACAGTGCTGCTGCGCAGATTGTGGCGCTCTGCTCTGCCAGGGTCTATGGGCGGATCAATCCTGGAGGGTTCTCAGTGATATGAAACGCGCTCCAGCCCAGTAATGATTGGGGACTGATTCGCTCTCTCTGACAATTCTCCCAATCTCTCTTCACCCTCTGATTTATTATGCAACAAGAGGGCTGTGATTCGCTTCAAAAGGCCCCCATTCAGCTTCATAAGGAGGCCCAGAGAGAGAGCTGAGCTCCACAGAAAAGTGGTGGATATGGCACAGTCATCTAGGTTCAAGATCTGCCAGCTGATGTTTAGGCTGCTTCTAACATGCTTATCACACCGCTCGCGTTGCAAAATAAATGTGCAAATGCATGTTATTCAATCATTTCATCCAAACTGCTCGCGCGCATCAACGATCGTCTGCGTAGACAGGCGCTATTTTTTTCTCTCCAAGTTGGTTCTATTTTTTTTTTACACTTGATGCGCTGCAAGTACCACCTTTCCCATCTCCTCATTGGATTATAGGAGCATATACCCACATGGGTGATTGAAAGATGAAGTTCCACACTCCAGTCCAGTTGGTGGTGGTAATGCACCTTAAAGTTGGTAGCCAACTGACATATAAAGTCCACAGAATAAGAGAACTGGAGGAGAGATTACTAGAAACTAACTAGGTTTCTCCTTTAATCTGTGGATTAAATGTCGGAGTAGAAAGCACATGATTTCGTGTGACTCAAAATGGGTCAAAATTCTACAAAGATCCAGAAAAAAAGGACCTTGTGCATTTCAGGTAAAATAACAACCCAATGTTAATATCCCAGTACAAATTAGCCAGCAACAGCAAGCTAGCTAAATGTCCATGAATGTTTCACGTGTTTCGACCTGTCCCCAAATGAATATAGTTGGTTCAGAGTTCCTTCTGTTATTTCAACCTGTGTGTCTGGATCGCATTTGGCGTGGACGTACAAAATCAACCTGCATGGCGGATGCACGCGCGTGCCGGTCTAGACAGCATTTAATGGCGCAAATACCAGAGCTCTGGTGACGCAGTGAGAGTGGGCATAATGAAGTCCTCTGACTGGAGAAGCACGGCCATTTCCTCAAGACCTTTACCTTCCCCACAATGTATCCGCTGACCAGACAATGAACATGGTAAACCAATTAAGATTCCTGGACTTGACACTTGTGGCACGGAGGAGAAGAGAAGGCCAATGACAGACATGCTGTGAGGGGGGAGTGGGTGATTAAGTGTTTGACTGGCTGGTTGGTTGGTTGGACACTATAAAGGGTTAACAGTGAGAGAGGAGACTGAGGAGGAAAACAAAACTCCAAGTTTTAACGTCTCCCTCAATTACAATGCAGAGATAAGCCAACACTGCTAAAGGACAGGATGTGGTGGGGGGAGGGGAGCGGGGGTCAGACGTTTTTAGCTCATCTATATTTACAATTGGGTGCAATGGTGCGCACACACACGTAGGCCTCGCACGCGCACCCTCCCCCGCGCACACAAACACACACACTGGTATAGGGAGCTGGTGGTAGCCTCCACCCACATCAATCCACATTCCTCAAATACTTTCCAAGCTTTACAGCGACTAATTAGATAAATTATACAGCTTGCTAAGAGGAGAGTTTAACTGGACCTCTTTGAGAAAGGGGGGGAGTTCAGTTTTAGTGACTACCAGGCTAACATTGACCAAGTTCTTGAGGTAGTTTAGTGACTACCAGGATAGCATTGACCTTGGGGTAAAGTTGGAGAAACAAATAACCACCAAGCCAAGCACACAGTGTTCTAAGACAAATATTCACTCCAGGTAACTGTTTGATTGCATACATCATGTCTAACTCCTAAAAGAAAGAGTGCAGATTTCAGATGGCATAAGACAGCACAATGGAACAAAGAAAGCAGGAAGGAGGATAACAATTGCCTGTCCTTCATTTCCTCTCAGTGGGAATAGGCTGAACAACAGGAGAACTATAGAAAACTTACAGTGGATTGAGTGCACAGTCTCTGCCTCCCTCCATCTCTACCATTGTTTACTCACACCTGAGTGCCACATACCCAACCCTTGCTCTGCTCCAAGACAAAACAACTCACTGTCACACCGAGCCCCACAGTGCTGTGTACGCCTCACAACGCCTGGTAAGAGCCCGCACGCTCCCGCCATCTTTCCATCTATTACCCTGCAAAGAGAATGAAGCCCTTCACTGTGAGAGACAGACAACACTTCTCTATTGAGAGGGAGTAGAGAAAAAAACGACTGAGCCGTCGTGTGATGTCATTATTAAGAGACGGGTTCTTTGCGTAATGCAGCCTCTTCATCACAGAGGCCTTGCTGTTCTATGACACCCGCAGCCATGGTATGAGAGTCGGACTAGGGCTGATGTGACGGATCTCTCCTAGACCCAGTGTTGCTGAAACACAGTTTCTAAGATTTGACTCAGTTACAGTTCATATAAGGAAAATCAGTCAATTGAAATAAATTCATTAGGCCCTAATCTATGGATTTCACATGACTGGGCAGGGGTGCAGCTATGCATGGGCCTGGGAGGGTATATGCCCACCCACTTGGCAGCCAGGCCCAGCCAATCAGAATGAGTTTTTCCCCACAGAAGGGCTTTAACACAGACAGAAATACTCCTCAGCACCAACCCCTCCCAACCCTTCCTCAGACATTCCCGCAGGTGAAAATGACGTTGGAGGCAGCTCATGGTAGAAATGAACATTAAATTATCTGGCAACAGCTCTGGTGGACATTCCTGTAGTCAGCATACCAATTGCACACTCCCTCAAAACTTGAGACATCTGTGGCTTTGTGTGACAAAACTGCACATTTTAAAGTGGCCTTTTGTCCCCAGCACAATGTGCACCTGTGTAATGATCATGCTGTTTAATCAGCTTCTTGATATGCCACACATGTCAGTGGAAGGAAAAGCTCACTAATATGGATGTAAACAAATTTGAGCATAACATTTGAGAGAAATAAGATTTTTGTCCGTATGTAACATTTCTGGGATTTTTTATTTCAGCTCATGAAACATGGGACCAATACTTTACATGTTGCATATATATTTTTATTCAGTGTATATTTTAATGACTAATGCTCAGGGTTAAAAGTCCCATCCCCTGTCAGTAGTGTTTTCTTGGAGCATGTGATCGCGGCTAGACAGCCTTAAATTCCTGTCAGGAAGCTAACTGAAGCCGATTACAAAATCAATAGCAACACATTGGAAGAGCCGGGTCCTTGTGCAGGGAAGAGGAACCCTTCAGATGGAGCCTGTGAAATACAGCTTCTCATAGCCTAAAAAAAATCTAAATAAATAAAGGGAACATGGTTACACTGAGTTCATGTAGTGTTATAGTTACTTATACTGAGGTGGCTGTGTTTAATGCCACTCCCAAAGGCGTATTTACATTCAGCACTACACAAGTACATTGATTAGAGATTATACTAATATATTTGAATGCAAGCCTGTAACTCCTGAAAAACTCTGCCTGCAATGATCTGTCAATCTCATCTGTGTGCTGATCTTGCCAATAAAGTTTTTGTTTTACGGCAGAATAAATTACTTTGAAGTAATTTTATCTAGTTGTAGTTACTGTATGCAGAAGAAAGGGGAAAGTACAGTATTTTTTTATACTGGTGTTTGACTGTAGACAGCGTTTACCCTAATCTTTTGCCTTGGTAGTGTTGGCTGGTGGCCATAAGGCCTTATTTCCCTCCATAACGGTACTTGGCCAACAGAAAGACCAATCATGCATGGTGACAAAATTACACAGGACCACTATAAGACCTTCAAATTATAAAATAAAAAGTGACTGAAACAAAACAGTCACCTGCCACTAGTAAACTTCATCAGCAGTTGGGAGCCTACATTCTGGCTACAAGTTTTGCCACTGCCTCGTGGGGATCAAGGTCTCCACAAAAGCCTGGATTCAGAGCGAGGTACAGTACACAAGGGAACAAGTGCTGCATTATATCAAGGAATATTCCGATGGTATCTCATTCACAGGCTTTGCTGCTCTTCCCCTTCCATGCATTAGCATTTTAACACTGGGTGGGGAGGAATGTGTTTACTCTGATGGCTGGGGCTCCGAGCTGCATTAATTATGATGCAGAATTATAATTTAATATTAGCATAGCCACGGCGCACAATGAATGAACAGAGGAGGAGAGAGCTGGGCTGGCTTGTTTACGGCGGAGCAGAGGAGACAACAAGTGGGTGATTGTTGCCAGAGCGGAGGAGACGCAGACGAGAAGCAGACGGGATGCAGTGGGTTGGCTGTGACCTTGATTGTGATGTGTGTGCCGTAGTAGTGGCAGTCGGGGCACTGGGTAGTGAAGGCCCTGCTTTAACCTTGGCACCGCACCCTCAGAGTCACAGCCTCCGCTTTCTCACAGTTGTGTACTGTAAACAGGAAACGCTCTGGCAAACAGAGACATACGAAAAAACTATTGTGCCGGAAACTATCACCGCTACAGTAGTGAAATGTGGAGAAGTAGTAAAAAGTACTACAAGTAGTAGAGGTGGCTCGTCGTTCTCGTTCCTGGAGACGGCGCTTCCTGCTCGACTGCTCTGAGAGGGGAGACAAGCGTGCCGTGAGCTGTGGTCTGCGGTTGGAGTCAGAGTAAGGTTTCCTTTTCTGCGTTACAACAGGGCCCATGAAACACAGCCTTTGTTTGGGTTTGTGTTGGTTCTCACAAGCACAATTCTCAGACACCACTGTCACGCACTCCACTATAAGGCCTGCTTGGACTTATTAGTACTCTTATTAGGGTTCCTCACCTGGCACTGGAGAGTAATGAGACATCAGGGGAACAGGAATGTTCAGCATAACTAGCCTATCTACAACATCTGAGGGATAGATTCAGAGGTAGGCTATGCAGATAATTCCTGAGATCATCTAGCTTCCCTCAACTGAGAATATAGACCTACATTATGGAAATTAACATATAGGATTACACACTAAGCCAACAATCATGACACAAACGCTTCACCTCTGAGGTTTAAGTTTATAAGGAACAAACGTATCGCTCGGTAGGCCAGTTGCTCATCGAGTTGTTTTATTTATCGACACAGCTCAGGTATTTTCAGTAAACTGCTGGAATCTGCCTGGGATGTTTTGATTTGGGTTCCTTGATCCAACGTTAGCGTCTGACCTTCCTGAATGAACCCTTGCTTGGGCCACTCTTTTCTCTGAAGTGAAATTCTGAGTGGGACAGACATCTCCCTAGAACCCAGCATGGGAGAGACACTATAAGGGGGATAGACAAATAAACCAATTGAGTAGAGTGGAGATTGCAGCTACTATAAGAGGTACCAGGCTAGTAAATGACAGTAGCGGTATTGGCCAAACATTTGATTTGAATTTAATTAGACATTGAGAGGATGAGAGGAGGATAAGGAGGGAGGTTTGCACAACAAAGGACCCCTATGAGGATTTAACGTTACTTACCGGAGGTGGTGGAGATATTGAGAAAGGGAGATAGGATCTGGGACTAGTAAACTGTTTCAGGAACGATAAGAGCTCAACGTTCTACATGAGCAACAACAGAATGAAGACACTACTAAGGACTATAATACAACAATAAATGGTTCCACTAAACTCATCTGAATGTTCCGTCATTAAACTCCAGTCAAAAAAGATCAATTAAAAAGCACAGGGAGAGAAAAGAAACATAAGATTCTAGAAAGCACTGAAGCAGTCAAGATTAATTGCATCCAGAAAATGCCTAGGGGGGAAAAAACGCCAAGGGGTCAAGTCATTCCGAAGTCAACGAAACTGCTCAACCAGTCATTGTCAAGTTCATCTCACCCTGACTTAGACTAAGAGAATACAAATTAGAGAATTAAAATGGCAAAACAAAATGGAAAATGCATTAGCTTTTGACTGGGGCTTCTCTTCTCACGACATCCATTTTGGAAAAAACATTCATTTGTGGGGCTGGAGACGAGCATTCAGCTGGCTAATTATCATTCGGGGCCTGGACCAGATTAGTGGGCTTAAACCTCTCTCTTTGCTCTGTCCACCAGAAGTTGAAGTGTTATTCCGGCTGACTGGCTGAGATGAGCCCTTATCGCTGTGTGGAGCTCCCTGAGAGACCGAGGAGCTGGGTCGCTGCACTAAGAGATGAATTAGGGACCAGGACCAGCACCATCAGATAAGACCTGATAATAACCTAGGGCTGCACGATATGGGCAAACAATGGAATTGCAATTTTCTTTGACCAAATATTATACATCAAAACACCTGGGTAAACTGTTAGATTCATAGAAATAGAATGATCGTTCTGATTTTATGCTTGGAATACAGTGGGCACGTTTGTTTTTTGTTGAATGCAAATTGTTTGGCATGACAACGAATGAAACTGTGTTGGTTAGTGTTTCCAACGGGACCCTAATTTGATCTAAGATAGGTACATTCAAATTTTTTGAATATTCTTTGCTTTTTCTAGTGTTGCACGGATATACTGAAACTTCTGTACGTTTTTGATACCACAACATAAAAAACGGTTAGGTACTAGAATTTTTGTTACTTTCAGTACTTCTGTCAAATGTGTCTCACATCATATACGTATTGAGAGGATCAAGTCTGTCTTGTAATTTGTCTGAATCTTCTCAAGGGGGCTATAGTAATTTATCCAGGCTACTTGACACAGCGCAAGCCACTTTTGAGAAGCAAGCGAGAGAAGACAAAATGCCGATAGCATGGCTTCTTCTAACAAAAACATCATACCTCCATGCCGCCGCCTTGTTGACAAAACTGGCTCCAGAAGTAAACTATGGGAACACTCTGCTTACAGAGCAGATGAGGTAGCCTATGCAGCCAACAGTGCATGGGTGCTAGATCTGCACAATAGTCTAGGCTTGAGGTGCATTTCAGGTAATACACTTGTGCCCACCATGGAACGGCTCATACGTAAAGAATTCTTCATTCAGGCTGCAAAGGGATTATTTTCCTCCTTAACTAGCTTTAATGGTGGGAAGGTGGAAAGAAACAGGGAAAATGTGTCTTTATGAAACACCATTTTCCACCACCATGCTAGAGTGGCTAATGCTACTTTTTGATGTTGCCCCCCTCGTTCAGCCAGGGGTAAAAAACAGACTGCTGCAACCTGATTGGCTGAATGCAATATGCAACATCCGGGACTAGCAATCCTAGGCATTAGGATTTTTTGCCATGGCATAATTTCCGTATCGAGTATCGTTTTGGTATTGATTAGTGCGATACTAAAGTCAAAATTCTGGTATCGTGGCAACACTACCTTTTCCTCTCTGATTAAGAACAAGCTGTTGCACAAACAATTCTGATATACTCCACTACTGCCTGTATTAGAGCAAAAGTTTACTAGCTAGATTTTCCGTACCTCAGTGGATTTAGCTAGCTAGCCTTGCTACTAGCAATTAGTATTAGGGGCTAACAAATTATTTGGGCACATTTGCAGCGTTCTAATACCAACTAATTAGCGTTTTGCACAGAGAGAAAGTTACACAAACAAATTGTATAATATAGAAAACTTGGATTTTTATTAAGAAACAAAAGTGGAAAGCTGCTTCATTCTTGTTTGGAAAAATCTGTTGACTGCATGTTGTTGTTTGGTCAATGCATGCAGAGTGAATCTCAAGCACGAGGAACTGTCTGCTAGAGAGAAAGGGGATAAGGATTGGGAAACTGCCAGAAGAGAACAGACGGAGAGAAAACTAAATTATCACAATAAATAAAACGTTTTTTAAAAATGTGTGTTACAGATGGCTAAGTGTTTAGAAATATTGCAGCCTCTTGCGATATGGATACAATTTTGATTAAACTCGTTCAGCCCTAGGATAGCCACAAATGTCCCCCCACCCACTACCAACAGCAATAGCTTCCCCCATGCCACCTTCCAACCACCCACCCTCAGCTCCTCTCCAGCCATACATTGTTGCCTGAACACCTTTCAGGCCTTCACTGAACACCTCTCCTCACCGCTCCTTCCTCTCTTCCTCTCCAGCGCTGCCTGATGCTGCGATTCATAACCAAGAGATGGGAAGACGAGGGGGAGAAAGAGGGAGAGGAGGAAAAGGATGAGGGGAGAACATAAGGACGATGCATCCTGGCTGTAGATTTGTTGTGTTGGAAAGGCAGCACTGGGAGTGTTACACAACAGCCCTGAGCAGCCAATAATAACGCGGTACTCCAGTAGTCAATGATGTAAGAAAACTTTTACTGGAGGCTCAGACTGTCACTCAAAGTGCAGACTGTTTTATGAATGGCCATATTTGCTACGGTACGAACGGTCAAACATATCGCAATTTGGGATTAGACGCGACAGAGTGAAATTTTCACATTTCAGTTCATCTAAGAACAGGCAGCCATTTTAAAAGGCTATACAATCGAATTCCAACTACTATCAACCCTGCAATTCCAAGCGTGCACTCGACCAAATCTAAACCCAATAGTGCAGGTGTGATTCCTGATTTGTTTGGGTTGTCTGTTTGTTTGCCTGGGATTGGGTTCGGTTATGGGGCTACTGTGGTGCGTGTAAGGAGTGGAGAGCTGTCTTGCAGTAGCAAATGGATTTGGAAGTGCCCTGGCGGCGGGAGCAGATAGGGTGGATAGGGGAACTGTTAGCTACAGCGCACATCTCCAGTTGCCACGGAAATCGAAACCAACAAGTAATCAATCAGCCAATGTGCTGCCTCCTCTTAGCCCTCTCATAGGCAATGGTGGGGGCGGTAGGACAAACTCTGGAATTCATCTGGGGGATCCAGAGGAGACCAGGCTGTAGCTGTAGGCCTAGCATATAGTATGCAAGCACACACACACATGCTTTATCTAAATTAGGCCTATACTTGCTATCGACGCTAGTTTTCTATCCTGAACTTATGCTAGCAGCAACTGTATGGCACACTACAACCCACATCACAGAAACTGAGTCTCACACAGACTTGAATGGATTTTTATATATTTCTTTAATCTTTCATTCACAGTGTCATGGACTTAATGGAGAAAGAAAATTAATTGTGTGTGTGGACATGCCTTTGTGTGTGTGTGTGTGTGTGTGTGTGTGTGTGTGAGAGTGACGCTACATGTCTGTCTCTCTGCCTTCCTCTGACCCCTCACTCTAAACCCCTGGTTAGGGCCTTCTTTCCCAGACCCAAGCTTCCAATCCACTTGTCAGCAAATCTCCAGCCCTCCCTGAAATTACCTCAATCGCTAATCATAATACACTGGGACACCAATTTACCACCACCACATTCTCAACCAAAGGCCAAATTCACACTAAAAAGGGAAAAGTACAGACGAGGAGCAGAAGAAAATAAGGAAAAAAAGAAAAAGCATGTCAGCAAAATGCATTCCCGATCCCGTGTGGAAAACGTCGGCATGCTGATTCAGGCCTTGTGCACGCTTCTAATTTTAGGTCCACAAACCCCCATCCGTACCCACACTCACTCTGCACACTCATGTGATTTGGCTGTTTTTTGCGTTCGGAATTCTCTCTCCCCCAGTGCAGATTAGTGAAGTCCCTTTAAACATGCTGACGTGAGTTTTCACACGATCAAACGGTTAGAATCCCACAGCCAGACCCGTTTGAGAGAGGAAAAAACGCAAACATAAGGTGCCCCATTGAAATATGAAACGATGTGCGGGTTCTCTCTCAGATGCTTACCAAAGTCTTACACAGAATAAGAGGGAGAGAAAATGAAGGGAGAGAAACTTGAGCTGGTCCAGGAAATCTATAGGCACTCTGCAGTTTTTGATTAAGTGTGGAGGTGTGTGCCTACAACAGTAAAAAATGGATTCTATAATATTGAATAGAGATACATGTTCACAGACGCACATATTAATTAATGGCCTTGCGTCAGAGAAGAGCCAGGAGACTCATTTGAAATATCAAAGCAGGGAGATCTTTTGTCTTGTGCTTTTAGCGGTGGAGATAGAGATAGGAAAAGAAAGAGAGAAGAGCCCAGAAACACAGCTCTCATTGGCTTAATAATGCATGAAATGTGCAAGCGCAGTCTGGAGGCTCCAGCGCAAGTGTTTTAACTATTTATCATTGAACAGGATGCTAGTGCGGCCATTTTAACCAAGCCTATCCCCCCTCGACCCAGCCCTTTTCATTTGGGTTAGTTAATTATTCAAATGACATGCCGATCTTTGGAGCAATAACTGACTGACTAAATAACTATTCCCACCTCACCCCCTCTGTCCTTTCTCCACGTAAGACATTTTCGAGACATCAGCCAAGGGGATATAAGGTCATCCCACTTGGGCAACCTCCGTGAGACACAACCTATAGAAGAGGTTTTAGAACAGTAGGTCTAAATAAGCTGCCTGAAATGGCTGTCCGTCATTTCAAACGGGTGAAAAGTGAGGCCAGATGCCGACGGACACCATGTTGGCAGAGTTGAGCTGCCAGTCTTTCTCTGGATAGACTCCACTTTACGCTTAGAGGTAGGCTTCACAGCAAAACTGACTTAAGATCTGCGCTTAAGAACAACTTAAAGTTGTAAAACTAAACTAGACTTCTATGGCACCACAGTGCAGAGCAGGCAGTACAGTCAAACCTCTGATGTAGTGGCATTCTGAGGTAGAACCTCTTAGCGGTTCTGACTAAAAAGAGAGACAGCTGGGGAACCTGCCGGTCAGCAGACCTCACTCCACTTGGCTGGGGGGAACAAGGGGAGAAACATGGGGTTCATTTTCAAGAATTTGTATTTCCCTTAACATGCAGGTTTGCCGTTTCACCAGCCGTCGATCTTAATAAAGGCAGACGCGGCCCAGCCAGTAGAATGGGGAGGGAGGGAGAGCGGTGGAGAGGGGGGTTTCCCCTTCGCCTTGGACCGGCTCCAGTGAAAACTGGTTGGAACATGGGAAACATGTTGTCAGACCAGAGGAGAAGAAAGAGCACGTCTGGCTTGCGGTTTCCCCCGAGCACGTTCCGTCGTGACAGTGCTCTCGCCGCCTGTTCCAGGGGCTCCCCTTTCACTACAATGCCCCCCAGGGCACCGCGCCGCTGCCAAACCCACACACAAATACACACATCCAACAAACACATACACGCACACATTCTCACATGCTGGCTCCAACCGCACTTCCAAAGCCTACTCTGCCACAATGGCAGTCAGATTACTCAGCAAAAACACACACTTGCTCTCATCAAACCTATTTCCTGTAGCTGGTGGTAGCGATTGGCTGAACCTTCAAAGAACCCCATAATAGGCGGAGCTAGCACATCACATGTTTTCGAGTGGAATAGGAATGTAAACTAACGGTTTTTCTGTGAGAGCACTGTAAATCATCAAGACGGAAATAGAATGCCTAATATGCAGCTTGTCTCCATGCCATGTCTCACTCAATAACAGAGTAGCTTGATTTAAAACTGACCCAGATACAGCCAGGATTACAGAGGCAGGTTGGATACAGTAGTAGTCTTTGCTAGGTGAATCCCACCGACAGTTGTAGAGTACAGCGTGGCTGTTTTAGCTCTTTATCTGGGGTCTCTATGAGAGAGCTTGATAAATCCTAGTGTGGGGGAGAACAGGCTTCCTAACAACCAGGGAGAGAAGACTACATCCTGAGAATGCCTTTGGTACTGCCTTGTATGTATTACAGCCCTTACCTCGTAACCACTGGTTTTTTATTCAATAATCCAGGGCAGGGAGGGGGAGCAATTACAGGCTTCTAGGCAGACTCCTTATCGCTGGGGTGGAGTCTTCATGATGCCAGTGATAAAGGGCTACTAGGCAGTTGAATGAGGTTCAAATGGGTTTCTTTAAGGGGATGCAAGGTAGCAGTGACCTGGGCAGAATACACTAGGGCTTTCTCTCATGGCTGGATCCCCAGGAGGCCAGGCCAGTTTCCACTGGCCTCAGCCATTCTGGTAGGGGATATTGACTATTTTAATCAAGTTACATAGAAAAATCAGTCAGATAAAAACCGAGTTCAAAAGAAAAACCCTAATACATTGGCTTTAAAACTGAGCTAAGCCAATGCTAAAAAGGTACACAGGGGATTCTCTCAAATACGTAAAAAATATATATAATTAAAATGTAGCAAATGTTCTGCATCATCAATGAGCTGAACTCCCTGGCACCGAAAAAGCAGGTGCGATGGGGAGAGATTTAACATTACATTCCAATATAATGCATCAGGGATCTAAACATAATGGATGTTCCTGGATGCATTAACACCATAATAATATGGGTCCTGAGTCTGACTAGGGGGCCTAACTGAGTCTGACTAGGGGGGCCTAACTGAGTCTGACTAGGGGGGGCCTAACTGAGTCTGACTAGGGGGGGCCTAACTGAGTCTGACTAGGGGGGGGGGGGGGCCTAACTGAGTCTGACTAGGGGGGGCCTAACTGAGTCTGACTAGGGGGGGCCTAACTGAGTCTGACTAGGGGGGGCCTAACTGAGTCTGACTAGGGGGGGCCTAACTGAGTCTGACTAGGGGGGGCCTAACTGAGTCTGACTAGGGGGGGCCTAACTGAGTCTGACTAGGGGGGCCTAACTGAGTCTGACTAGGGGGGGCCTAACTGAGTGACTAGGGGGGCCTAACTGAGTCTGACTAGGGGGGCCTAACTGAGTCTGACTAGGGGGGCCTAACTGAGTCTGACTAGGGGGGCCTAACTGAGTCTGACTAGCGGGGGCCTAACTGAGTGAACACACAGAGAGAGCACATAGAGCTGTGCTGTGTAAGTAACACTCTGGATTAAAACTTAATCTGAAACGTCTGATTATCCCCCAAAAATGCTTTAATGAGGGATTGCAATGGTTTAGATGAGCTGATTTTAAAATCGCATTATACTCACTTTTGGTTTGCGTTGGCATTATTCTGTGGTTTTTATGTAACGGGGTGAGAGACATGCATTGGTGAGAGAAAATGGGGGTTTACGCGCTTTAGAATGGGGGTTCATCTACAAGAGAAACTGCATTTACAGTTTTGCATGTTCAAACACAGGTTAAGATTAGCACAAGACCAGTGTTTTGTCTGGCTGATAGGACTTTATTAATACTATTTTACGTGGATTCTGAACGTGGTCTCAAACAAAGCCATTCAAGTCACCCTGGATAAGGTCAAAGAACAAAATCAAATTTAGATCAATGGATCTCTTTTCCAACCGTCTCCTTTCATGCATCTATATCAGAGGACAACCTATCACAGTTCAAATGGAGAGAGCCCTTTGAATAGGCCTACACGGCACCGCTGAAGAAACAGTATACGTCTCTTATCTACAACTCTAATGCTGCAGGTAGAGGCTCTGACTGAGGAGTAGGCTCTTAAAAGGGGCAGTGTTTAAAATATGCATTGGCCGCCAGCCAATTAGCCGCCAGCTCCAGATATAGGCCTGCCAAGAGATCCAGTCAGAAGAGGAGGCAAACGCCTCAAACAGTAACAGTCCTACTGTAGTCTACCACAGAGTCAGAGCTCACTTTTACACAGACTGAAAGTGTTACAGTGGATGTGTCCCAATACTCTGAGAGGGCCTCCTTTCCTTGTCTCTTCTCCTTCATGGCCCCTGATAAATGAAAGGCTAAGAGACAAGGATCCAGTGTAATCTCAGTCATATTGACAGTCAGGAGGATATGGTAAGACCTCTACTGTACATAAACTCCAACCTGGCTGCCAATGACTAATATTTGTGTGGTGATCAGATTTCTGCTTCTGAAAAAGACTAATGAAGAAGGTTACTTACAGCTGTAATTTGTTGAGGGGTAACAAAGACAATGGTCTATTCACAGGAGCATTTGAAATGGAGTGTGGTGGAAACAAGGGATAGCGAGAGAACCTGAAAAACCCACTACCATAGGGTCACATTTGCAGTGGTACAACCACCTTCCTTTGCTGACATGGCACTTTAGTTCAAGGGTTTAAATCATGACCAATGCAGCCTTTGTCAAGAGTTGTTCATCACTGTTCTAGACATAAAAAATATCCTATGAAAGGGTGGCTATTTTAAGGGGGTGAGGGGTATATGGTTGTGCACAATTATCCTCCCAGCACTAGGCTCGGCTAATGCTTTGTGTGGAGAAAGGCCTCCCTGTCTGCTTGTTCCCCAGCCTGCCTGCCTGGTAGGCTAATGAGGACACAAGTGTATAGAGGCATTGCACAGGGCTGGTTACTTCCCAGCAGCCCCCCAGGCTTCCCTGCCTGCACACACACACACAGACCCCCAACCTGCACAGGCAGGGGCTTCTCAAAATAATTGCCCCTTTTTAGAGGTACACTGTTAAAAGAGACCTTGGACATCAACAAAGGGACGAGGGCGAAAGACACTCAAAACAAAGGGGTCCTCGTTAGGAGGGAGAGCCCGGTTTATTAGACTTAACCTGGGAGAAAGTGGTGACAGGGACGGCCTATTTTCCCAACGGTTTGGCCTGCTCTCCTCTGCCAGTAGGGCACTGGTGGTGAACACTAAGTGGCAGAGTGACTGTCTGGAGTCCTGGGTTGACTAGCATTAGAAAAAAAACTGAAGAAAATACCAGCACAGGCAGAGTGACCACAAATATATCCAAAGAGGTGACTAATACAAAGAACAATGAGGCTACGCAAGGACAAAGAACTGTGGTTTACCTGCTGAGGACAAGGCAAGGGCAAATATTTCCAGAGATGCTAACTCAGAAGAATAGGTAGAAGGGCTTGAACTCAAAACCTACAGATTCCTCAACACACGCTCTGTCTCTAACAGTAGCGAACTCACAAAGTTTCAGAAGGAGAATAGAAGTCTTCATCAGTGGAGTACATAAGGCAGTGTAGTACCACAGGAGAGGTGGCCTTCCAGTAGCCGCAAGGCGGCCCCAGGCTGTGGCTGCTGATGTGAAAACCGCAGGGAGAGGAAAACGTGCCCCTGGCCAAGAGACCCCGGTCACCCTCTAGCCAGGGCTGCGCTTCCATCCCCGAGACGGAAAACACCAGGCCCTCTCTCTCGTTCTTTCTTTCTCCCCATTCAAAAAGGCATCATATCATTTTCTAGTCACTAACGGCATCTGGCTTTCATTTACAGGACTCCTGGAGGTTTTCAGGTCACTAATAATAACTATTTCAGGCAATGGCAAGAGTTCAGCCAGAGTCTACCTCCATGCCAGAGAGATGTGAGTTACACCATTGACGGGCCCAATGAAGAAGGGGATGAGCCGACTCCCCTGTGCCCCCAGAGGCCCCCCTCAGGGAGCTGGTTTTGTTTTGGTATGTAACAGCAGAGCCTGTCTGATGGATGTCTGTCTGGGGACTGGGGGGGGGGAGTCGAAAGTTCCTCTCCCAGTCCGCCAGCAGCCCTGTGGGAACAGTTACTTCCAGCGCTGGGGGAGGACTGAGGCTCTGGAGGTCCCCTCTGACAACACTTAGTAATGCTGATGAAGCCTACTTCTTTCTTTCTTTCTCTCTCTCTTTCCATCCCTCTTTCTTTCTCAGACACACACAGAAGGCTGGAAATGAGGGGAGAGCATGGCCGGGGTCTTAATGCTCTGTGTTGCAGTTAAACTTCAGGTTTAGCAGAGGCTTATGTGGCAGTCTCTACCTTCCCCTCAGACTAATGTGACAGGTTTAGGGCCAGGAGTCACTGGGCTAACCCGAATAGAGGTGGTGGTCAACTCAAGGCAATTTCTGTCAATGGTCACTGAGACTAGTCATGTCTCCTATGACTGCCACCTAACCGGGCAATGGAGGGAGTTAAAGTTTGAAGCACTTGGGTTCAAATCCAAATGTGAGAATACACCATACTCTCATCAGTGCATGATTTAAGCTTGCATCGAGTCCAAGTTAGGTGCTCTTATCTCAAGTTAGGATTCGGGCCTATGGGACTATGTAGCATTTCAACCTAATTGGACTCTACTTTTTCAGTCTGTGTCCATAAATAAACTGGTGTGCTGAATAGTCGCAGCTGCCACTTGTTATTGTAACACCTTGATGCAGTGCATGGGAAAAGCAGTTATGTGCCTCAGAGATACAGGACCCCATTACTCACACAAGTGTATGATTACAAAAGCTCTAAATGTAACACTGTTACAATTTCTCCCCAATTTTAATGTACTAAACATCTGGGCCTGTACTTGGTCAGGTCAAGAATAGAAATATAATTTTCTCCACACACGCACACACACGACTTTCCATTCCTCAAGGCCAATTTTCTCTTGTTAGCCAGACTTCTGAGCAGTGAAGACAAAGGAAACCAGGAGGTTCTCAGAAGACACAGGGACATCACCCACAGCTCTTCTAATTTCTCAGCCCCCATTTGGATCACTTTTATCCTAATTTGTCTTAGTGACAAGCAGAAACCCGGCTAAATCCACTTTATCCTCCACTCTCAGGTTACCGCTAAGGATGAGTTGAACTGTCAGCCATGGGTAAGGTCTACGAGTTGATATGAAACAGAATTATTTATTTTTTTAAACGCCATGAGCCAAATCAGCAGACGATAACTCATCAGCGGCATAACAGGGCAGTCTATTAGAATTCAAATCAGCTGTACTTTCAAGCACAAAATCCACTTCCATTTACTGTAGAATGGCCAATTAACTGTAAAACGGGCCATTAATGCGCTTCTAAAGTGAGAGCTTAGACAATCTCTCACTTTGACAGTCTGGGTTGCTGACAGTACATAAACTGCATTACCTCAGAAAGTGCGTCAGACAAGACGTGAGCATCTGTGTGAGAGCGTACAGTTGTGCTGATAAATCAACTCTGAGGGATAAACAACACTGTTTCACTTCACCAACGGAGAAATGTTAAACTAGGCTACGTCATTGGGAACTAGCTTCACTTCCAACACATTTATGACCAAGTCTATGAAATGATCCAATCAGTTAAGGTTGTGCATTTTACTTAACTTATTTGATTGAGTAAAAAAGGCAAAAACGACATACCGGTAGCCAGACCTTACTGTGAAATTCTTACAAGCCCTAAACCAACAGTGCAGTTCAAGGAAGAGTTAAGAAAATATTTAGCAAATAAACTAAAGTAAAAAATAATAAATTAACACAAAATAACAATAACGAGGCTATATACAGGGGGTACCGGTATTGAGTTCATGTGCGGGGGTACAGGTTAGTTGAGGTAATTTGTACATGTATGTAGGGGTAAAGTGACTATGCATATATAATAACCAGCGAGTAGCAGCAGTGTAAAAACAAATGGGGGGACAATGTAAATAATCCAGGTGGCAATTTGATAAATTGTTCAGCAGTCTTATAGCTTGGGGGTAGAAGCTGTTAAGGAGCCTTTTGGTCCTAGGTGCTCCAGTACTGCTTGAAATTATATTGGGCTTTCCTCTGACACTGCCTATTATATAGGTCCTGAATGGCAGGAAGCTTGGCTCCAGTTATGTACTGGCCCGTACACACTACCCTCTGTAGTGCCTTACGGTCAGATGCCGAGCAGTTACCATACCAGGCGGTGATGCAACTGGTCAGGATGCTCTTGTTGGTGCAGCTGTAGAACTTTTTGAGGATCTGAGGACCTGAGGAGGAAAGGGTGTTGTCGTGCCCTCTTCACGACTGTCTAGGTATGTTTGGACCATGATAGTTTGTTGGTGATGTGGACACCATGGAACTTGAAACTCCTGGCCCGCTCCACTACAGCCCCGTCAATGTTGTGATGGGGGCCTGTTCGGCCTGCCTTTTCCTGTGGTCCACGATCAGCTCCGTTGTCTTGCTCACATTGAGGGAGAGGTTATTGTCCTGGCACCACACTGCCAGGTCTCTGACATCATCTCATTGTTGTCAGCAAACGTAATGATGGTGTTGGAGTCATGTTTGGCCACGATGTCGTGGGTGAACAGGGAGTACAGGAGGGGACTAAGCACACACGCCTGAGGGCCCCCAGTGTTGAAGAACAGCGTAGGAGACGTGTTTTTTTCTACCCTTACCACCTGGGGGCGGCCCATCAGAAAGATATGTGTTGCTTACTTGTATTGATCAGCATTGGTGTAGGCTAGTAGGCTACTATATGAGAAAAAGTATATAACAAAAGGCCCCTGTATCTGTAGCATACAGTAAAGGTGCATGTCAGTGAGCCTGTCATGTAACACATTCAGTATAGACACACCAGCACTCAGTCACAGGACGATCATCAATTCAGGCAGGTTAATAATTCATGAAGCAGGGAGGATTTTTTTAAATAATGTTATAGCTGGACACCGGTAGCAGTTCAGGCTGGGGGCAGGGAACGGTGGAGGGAGCGAAGAGAGGAGGGGAGAAAGGAGGAGGTGGCAGTCAGGGACACAGCGCTGAGGCAGTCAACTATACTGAATAGCACACCACAGCACTCTCTGCACTTCCAAATTGAATATCCAATCTGTCAGCCTGACAAATCGACTGAAGTTAACATGGGTGAATCTTATTGACAGCTAGCCTACAGCTAGTCTGACATATTCAAATGGCAACTGATACTTTCGGGCTGGCAGGTGCTGTGAATGGAACATTGAAGAATTTTGTCCATATTCAGAATGCTGAAAACTACTGAAAATTCACGTACAATTTCAGACTACTAACATATTTTCTGACTACAAAAATCAAGATCAAGGAAGATACTGAACTATACTTATGGATGTGGACAGGGCCATGGGAGAGGCATCCATTCATTTAAATTGTGTGGCATGATAGAGCACTTTTCCAAAGTTTAAGAAATTACTGATGTGGTTGCTCAGGCACTTCCCTTTTCCCCCTCATCATTTAGTAGCCTATGTTCATCCCTCTTCAGGTAACTGACTGCATTATTCAAGGGTACAAGTCTGGGAGAAGCAATAATGATATCAGTCTCTGGGCATTAGTCTGAACTTGGAACACTGTATGCGTACAATAGCTAAATCTCTACAAAGAATTAGGCCGAAAATATGTAGGTATCATATCTACTCATTGGTAAACGTAACTGTGATGGCTTATCTTTTCACTGCTTGTGATTAACAGCCTTGTCTTACGGTCATAATATCGAGGTCATGGAGTATAATGTGACAGAAGATTATACAGGTTCGACAGATTATCTATTTCCAATGCAGCCCTAACGTAATGAGAAACTAAACACAGAATCGCTGTGCTGAACAAAACATTCTGTGCTGTATTATATTTAGAAGGCTGACTGATACAGAGACAGGGGCTGCTCAGGCACTGTCTAACTTGGCAATCAGAGTGAGGTAACCCTGCCAGCCAGAGAAAAAGAGAGTCAGTTGTACTCCCAGGCAGTTGACATTTTGTGTAACCTGACGCAACCTTGATTCATGGCTAATGTGGACACCAGAGCTGAGTGGAAGCAAGAACAGAACATGGGTCCTCCTCCCTGGTTGCCTGCCTATCCTCTTAAGTTAAAATCCAGAGACTGACACACACAGAGAGGACTCGCATGCACCAACAAAACACATTAACAACATCCCATGGGTAAAACAATGGATGGAATAAGGTTGGCTACATCTTGCCTATTTCTTCACAAGTCGCCCATCTGAACTTTCCACCGCCTGGCGTTTCCTGACAGTCTCTGCGGTTGGCTGCCGAAAACGTGCTCTGGTGTTATAATTGCGTGCACATTTGCTATCTGCAGTGTTCTGACGGGATAGTCAGACTTTTCAATCATTCCTCCGTGGGAGCTGAGAGGGCAGTTTCTGAGCCTAAATGGAGTGTGCTTTAACAGCCCCCTGAGCTGTCTCCCTCTGATTAAACATGGCATGTGAGTGAAATACTCACCCCAAAAGAGTCCGCCTGCTCCGAAAACATTTACAGCCCCACGTGGGAGAGGGCCTGGGGTTACTGCAACGCACCACTAAAAAAATCAATACGGTCAACCCCGCAAAAACTCAACCCACATATTGAGAAATATTCTCTCAAGAAACATACCTGGAGGCAAAGAGGTTTTTTGGAAAGCATTAGTCAGTGAAGCGTAGTTGTGGATGAAGTTCTTTGAAATTCTAATTCCATTTTATGATGATTGATTTGTACAAGAAATAAAAAATAAAAAGAGTAACAAGTGTGCAGACATTTGTAGATCAATAAAAAACAACAGGTTCTTTCAATTTTATCGAAATTCAGGCAGCAGCTATGTGTATATAATCTGACCATTACCTATGCTGGGGGGAAAACACCAATGACTCCGACTTTAAGCAGCATAAAAATATTACTGTGTTAAAGGGCAACTCCGGCACTTTAAACATTTGGGTATTTAGTGACGTCCTACATAGTTTTTGTGTAATTTTAGAATTGAATGTCTATTGACTGTTTCTAGGTGCCGAGTGCATAGAGATAGGGATGGGCCTATGACCTTTTTTGACTCTTCGAGTACTGGTATGATTTTCTTTAGAGTACTCGAGAAAAAAAAAGAGAAAAAAAGCTATTTTAAGAACAAGGCACTGGAAAAAAATATATGTCTATATGCCAACAGTGAGCAACAATGCCACATTTTTTATAACCATTACAGATCCTAATTGCTAAATTGCCATATATTGAGTCAATAAAAAGAACAAGTGCCATTTAAGATGAATTTATTGAACCTGTAATATCAACTGGTTATATTATATCGTGGAAGAAAGTCTTCAAAAAGGTAGTAACCGCAGTAGTTTGGCGCTTGCTTGTAGAAGCCTATGGCTGTGCAATGGCATAGCCTTGTTTTGTTCATTTAGCGGACAAGATGCTCTAATTTCCCGAGCCATTATCACAGTCAAGACACCTATTTTATAGTAAAAACTGGATGTAATATAACAGAATAAAATAACAGAATAGTGTAAAGTGATTCGCATCTCCCGTCTGGAACAGTTATTCTTAAAGAGTGATCATTTGAAGCGGGGCTCAATTTGGCGAGTTGAAAGACAAACCAAAAATCTGTCTTTTTTGATATACAGATGTTTAATTTAGTTTATTCTGCCTGTGCCTTGGAATTTTCTAAATGGATGAACAACTCCACATTAAACACTGCATGGGGATGAATTATGGCCAGGACATTTGTTTGGTGAGTAGGCTTAATGATTCTGATGAAAATATGCTCTTTGTCTTCATCAAATTAATGTTTTTGTATATTTTCAGTGTGAAACCTGTATGTTTAGAAAGGGTAGTCTAACCAATTCTAAATGCCACTAGCAGTTCGCAAAGTAGGGTTGTCACTAACGTTACTTACAACAAAGTCATAAACCCTGCCTGTTTCTACCATTCCGCTTCTTTAAATCTGATTTTCAACCTAACCGTTAACCCTAACCACAGCTAGTCCGAACCTTAAATTAAAAACTGAAAATCATTTTGTCACTAGTTATCAAAGCCACAAAGTAGACTACACTGAATTTTATGCAATTATTCCAAAACTGATGCTCATTGTTGGAACACATATTTCCCTACTTCAGTCAACCAGTCCATGTAGAATTTGTGATGAAACGTGTCATTTGGCAAGGAATGTGGCTTGTGCATCCCATCAGTTAGATACGTTTTATTGGCATTTAGACCAAAAAGTTTTACAGTATTTAAAAAATAATTGATCTCTGGTTAAAGATCTAGTTTTGACGTCAGTTCGAGTACTCGTGCCCATCCCTAATTAGTGCTTTTTGAGTTCGGTTTCAGTTAGATTATTTTTTTAAATCATGATTTTCTTTTTTTTACATTAAATGCACTATACATTATGTGAGCTGAATACTGCAACACAGAATACAACTATTAATAAAAGTCCCATGATGGTAGTGACAGCTGATCACTTATTAACCCTCAGTTATTCACATTACTTTGATTAAATATTTCAGTTGTTGTGTATATTACATTTGATGAATTTATAATTTCGTTCCAAGTCATCATCTCATCTCTATAGAGCTGCTGTCAATGCTGTCTGACAAAATCCCTATTTGAATAGTTCTCGAAAGTAAATAAGACAAACTTTTATTACAGCTGAATACCAACTATCAATCACTTAGATAATGTATTTTCAGGTAGATACCTCAAAGAAAACCTCTATAAATCCCCTCTTGATCGCGCATTCTTCTCTCATATGAGATGTAAAAGAAACAGACCTGACAAGTCACGTTTTCTGCGCTAAACTATGTAGAACATTGGCCTATTGAAAACTACAACTCCCTACTACATCGCACAGTTCGGGCATATGATCAGATTTATCTCCAGAGAAACTGTAGCACAATGTGTGCATTGAGCTTACAGAAAAAAAACTGAACGAAATGGAATTCAAATACACTAGACCGACATCAGTCAAATTTGTTGTTTAAAAAAATTGAAAAAGACCAACATTTCGGTTAAAATCGCTTAGTATTCTTTTGATTGGATGTTACATTTTAACTCCTTGGTGACAGTATTGAGTAGCTTGGATGAATAAGGTGCCCAGAGTAAACTGCCTGCTACTCTGTCCCAGATGCTAATATATGCATATTATTCGTAGTATTGGATAGAAAACACGCTGAAGTTTCTAAAACTGTTTGAATGATGTCTGTGAGTATAGCAGAACTCATACGGCAGGCGAAAACCTGAGAAAAATCCAACCAGGAAGTGGGAAATCTGAGGTTTGTAGTTTTTCAACTCTTTGCCATTCCAATTTACAGTGTAAATGGGGTCATATTGCACTTCCTACGGCTTCCGCTAGATGTCAACAGTCTTTAGAACTTTGTTTCAGGCTTCTACTATGAAGGGGGAGAGAATGAGAGTGCCACAGGCTCGTGAGGCGCGGTCACGAGAGAGTTAGCTCTCGTTCCATTGCTTTTCTACAGACAATGGAATTCTCCAGTTGGAACATTATTGAAGATTTATGATAAAGACATCCTAAAGATTGATTCTATACTTAGTTTGACAAGTTTCTACGACCTATAATATAACTTTTTGAACTTTTCCTCCGACGTTCAGCTGGACCTGAACACACGTTTGGATTTGTTTACCAAACGCCCTAACAAAAGAAGCTATTTGGACATAAATGATGAACTTTATCGAACAAATCAAACATTTATTGTGGAACTGGGATTCCTGGGATTGCATTCTGATGAAGATCATCAAAGTGAATATTTATAATGCTATTTCTGACTAATGTTGACTACACAATATGGCAAATATCTTTTTGGCTGCTTTGTTATCTGAACACTGGACTCAGATTATTGCATGTTTTGCTTTTTCCGTAACGTTTTTTTTTTTAAATCTGACACAGCGGTTGCATTAAGGAGAACTATATCTCTAATTCCATGTATAACACTTGTATTTTCATCAACATTTATGATGAGTATTTCTGTAAATTGATGTGGCTCTCTGCACAGTCACCGCATGTTTTAGAACTACTGAACGTAACGCGCCAATGTAAAATGAGAGTTTTTGATATAAATATGCACTTTAGCGAACAAAACATACATGTTTTGTGTAACATGAAGTCCTATGAGTGTCATCTGATGAAGATCATCAAAGGTTAGTGATTCATTTTATCTCTGTGCTTTTTGTGACTCCTCTCTTTGGCTAGAAAATGGCTGTGTTTTTCTGTGACTTGGTGGTCACCTAACATAATTGTTTGTGGTGCTTTCGCTGTAAAGCCTTTTTGAAATCAGAAACTGTGACTGGTTTAATGATAATTTTATCTTTAAAATTGTGTAAAATACTTGTATGCTTGAGGAATTTTAATTATGAGATTTTTGTTGTTTTTAATTTGGCGCCCTGCACTTTCACTGGCTGTTGGTGAGGTGGGACGCTACCGTCCCATATATCCCAGAGAGGTTAAGAACCCTCCCTCTACACTCCCGCAGAAGGCATGCTGTATGTTATGTGTGTAACTGTTTTCAGTCCGTTGTTGCCTATGCTACTTTCAAGTGCTAGTTTTCAAGTTATCAAATGTGGCCGACAGTCTGCGATTTATATTTATTGAAATTGAAAGTGGATTACACTGGTAAAGTCAAACGTCACAACATATTCTAAACCACTCTGGTGACAAAGATATTGTTAATCTTGTCTCCATTCATCCACATGGCTGCACTTTGCTACCACCAATTTATCTTTAAGATTAAAGGACCCAAAAAAAAACTTAGGCAGTGGGAGAACCTATTCAAGTAAGTAAACACATTTTAAAAATGTTAAAAAACAAATGTGCCTATATTTTGCAGCTTGTCATATTGCATGCAAAGCCAATGCAGACATAGGCCTACAGTACGAAGGCATTACTGGCATTATGGGCATCTGTCATCTGAAGCAGAGATTAACTAAACTTACACATTGTTTACATGTTGGGCAATATGTTCTCAATTTAAAATTATACCAGTAGACAATGTATGAGGCAAACCATATACCAGATGTTGTACATGCCTTTTCATTTCTGACATAAAATAGATTAGTGCAAATATGACCCTTGTAATTTAGGTTCAGTATGAATATAAGAATGACAATTAGGCTACAGGAGATAAGCATTACAAGTGACATTTTATGAGATTAATTTTAAGTGATTTAAATTCAATTTAGCAATGTTGCTTGCAAAATGATTGCAGTTGTTCCCATAGATATCCAGGTTTAGTGATACATAATACTGTCTAAGCTAGGAACTGGGTTAACACAATCTTTTAGGTTAATAATATTCTGTTTTTGTTAACATTTTGTTGGCTTTATAATTGTGAGAGAAATGTATAACTAAATAGCTAGCTACTAGCTAGATACAAGTGTAGCTGACATCTCAAATCGAACCTCAGGACACTGTCAGTAGCCGGCTATCACCCGGTACTCTAGCCTGATGCCCAATGTATATAGAGTCATTGAACACTGCTCACTTTAATAATGTTTACATACTGTTTTACCTATTTTATATGTATTTACTGTATTATAGTCATGGCTCATCCTATATAACTACACCTGTACACACCTGTTCTATTCATACAGTGCATTCGGAAAGTATTCAGAACCCTTAACTTTTTACACAATTTCTTATGTTACAGCCTTATTCTAAAATGGAGTAACTAAATGTTTATTCCTCATCAATCTACACACAATACCCCATAATTACAAAGTGAAAACAGGTTCAGAAATTTTAGCACATGTATAATATGTATATATATATATATATATATATATATATATATATATATATATATATATATATATATATATATATATATATATATTTTTTTTTTTTTTTTTTTTAAGATACCGTATTTACATAAGTATTCCGGCCCTTTGCTATGAGACTCGAAATTGAACTCAGGTGCATCCTGTTTCCATTGATCATCCTGTAGTAAATTCAATTGATTGGACACATTGGAAAGGAACACACCTGTCTATATAAAGGTCCCACAGTTGAATTGTTAGTAGAGCTCAGAATTGTTAGTAGAGCTCAGAGACAGGATTGTGTCGAGGCACAGCTCTGGGGAAGGGTACCAAACAAAGTATGCAGCATTGAAGTTCCCCAAGAACACAGTGGCCTCCATTATTATTAAATGGAAGAAGTTTGGAACCACCAAGACTCTTGCTAGAGCTGGCCGCCAGGCCAAACTGAGCAATCGGGGGACAATGGCCTTGGTCAGGTACGTGACCAAGAACCCAATGGTCACTCTGACAGAGCTCCAGAGTTCCTCTGTGGAGATGGGAGAAACTTCCAGAAGGACAACCATCTCTGCAGCATTCCACCAATTAGGCCTTTATGGTAGAGTGGCCAGACGGAAGACAGAGAATGCCAAGAGTGTGAAAAGTTGTCATCAAGGGAAAGGGTGGCTACTTTGAAGACTCAACTATAAAATATATATTGATTTGTTTTTGGTTACTACATAATTCCATATGTGTTATTTCATAGTTTTTGTCTTCACTATTATGATACAATGTAGAAAATAATAAAAAGAAACTGGAATGTGTAGGTGTGTCCAGACTTTTGACTGGTACTGTGTGTATGTGTATATATATATATATATATATATATATATATATATATATATATTTATTTATTTATTCCGGACTCTGACATTGCTTGTTCTCAGTGGTTAAAGAGACCCGGCACCTATGACTCAAATGAGAACAAGGCGAAGTTGAGACCCAGTACCTGCTTTGGTTATTTGAATTATCTAAATGGAAAATTGTTGTCCACATTTCAAAACAAAAGTAAGCAAAATCAAAGTCGGAAAACCCCATAGTAGAATAGTAAACCTGTTCAATTGTTAAACACCGTCACGATCGTCGTAAGAAGCGGACCAAAGCGCAACGTGGTGTGAATGCATGATTTAATGAAAGACGGAATAAAACACGAAATACACTAAAACAAACTAACTAACTAACCAGATGAACGTGACTGCTATAGAAACAGAGTGCTAACATGCAACATCACATAGACAATAACCCACCAACCAAAATACAAAACAGGCTACCTAAAATTGGTTCCCAATCAGAGACAACGACAAACACCTGCCACTGATTGAGAACCATATCAGGCCAAAACACATAGAAATAGACAAACTAGACATACAACATAGAATGCCCACTCATATTACACCCTGACCAAACAAAACATAGAAACAAACAGCGCAGAGACTCTGGCGGCTCAGGACAGACGGGAGACTCTGGCGGCTCAGGACAGACGGGAGCACCTGTAGGGATGAGACCGAGAGACAGCCTGGTGCGGGGGGCTGCCACCGGAGGGCTGGTGCGTGGAGGTGGCACCGGACAGACCGGACAGTGAAGGAGTACTGGAGATCTTGAGAGCAGGGCTGGCACCATTCGCCCTGGCTGGATCCTCACCCTAGCCAAGCAGATGCGGGGAGCTGGGATGTAGCGCACCGGGCTAAGCACGCATACTGGGGACACCGTGCACTCCACCGCATAACACGGTGCATAACCAGTACAATGCCCGCCAAGGTAAGCACGGCTCGGAGAACTGTAATGCCGAGCTGGCACAGGACGTGCAGGGCTAGGGAGGCGCACAGGAGGCCTGGTGAGTGGGGCTGGCACAGTCTTCACCAGACGGCTAGCACGCACCTCAGGACGAGTATGGAGAGCTGACCCAGGTGACATCAAATCCCCGACACGCTCCATCGGGCGGATGTCGTGCCTCAGGCACCAACACAGCACCTCCCTCATAACTCTCTCCTCCAATCTCCCCATTAACCCCTTCACTGTCTCTGCTTCGCTCACCTCCAATACCGCTCTGGCTCCATCCTTGGCTCCTTACGGTAAGCAGGGGGAGTTGGCTCAGGTCTGACTCCTGACTCTGCCACACTCCCGCTTTGCCCCCCCCAATACATTTTTGGGGCTGCCTCTCGGGCTTCCAGCCACACTGCCGTGCTGCCTCCTCATACCGGCTCCTCTCTGCTTTCGCTGCCTCCAGCTCTGCTTTGGGGCGGCGATATTCCCCTGGCTGTGCCCAGGGTCCTTCGCCGTCCAGAATCTCCTCCCAAGTCCATGAGTCCTGCGTTCTTTGCCGCTACTTGGTCCATTGTTGGTAGGTTATTCTGTCACGATCGTCGTATTGAGGAGACCAAAGCGCAGCGTGGTGTGAATGCATACTTTA
This sequence comes from Oncorhynchus clarkii lewisi, assembly GCF_045791955.1. Classification (NCBI taxonomy): domain Eukaryota; kingdom Metazoa; phylum Chordata; class Actinopteri; order Salmoniformes; family Salmonidae; genus Oncorhynchus; species Oncorhynchus clarkii. Next base: position 27,190,726 of record NC_092156.1, read on the forward strand.
ACCTCTTGATCCTACTTGAGACGCAGACGTCTCAACAAGGCACTTGGAAATGCAAATGCGCTACGCTAAATGCTAAATGTACTCGTTAAAACTCAAACGTTCATTAAAATACACATGCAGGGTATTGAATTAAAGCTACACTCGTTGTGAATCTAGCCAACAAGTCAGATTTTTAAAATGCTTTTCCGCGAAAGCATGAGAAGCTATTATCTGATAGCATGCAACACCCCAATATACCTGAAGGGGACGTAAACAAAAGAATTAGCGTAGCCGGCGCTACACAAAAACGCAGAAATAAAATATAAAACATTCATTACCTTTGATGATATTCTTTGTTGGCACTCCTATATGTTCCATAAACATCACAATTGGGTATTTTTCCCGATTAAATCCGTCCATTTATGCCCAAAATATCAATTTGTATAGCCTGTCTGGTTCAGGAAAAAAGCTCTCTTCCAACACGCAACGTCATTTTAAAAAATTATATAAGTTGCCTATATTCTTTGACAAAACACTTCAACCTACTTTTGTAACCCAACTTTAGGTATTTGTAAACATTAATAAGCGATCAAATTGATCACTGGGCGATCTGTATTCAATAGCAGCTACTCAAGAAAACAATGTCCATTTTTCTCTCTTCCAAAATCGATTGTTGTAGGCTGGATGGAATGAAGGATCTATTGGTCATGTCTCAAAGGATTTTTGTCAATGAAAATTACGTTTTTGGCGACATCGTGTGGAAGCTGTAGGAATTGCATCCGTGGCCATATTTAATTTGGTGTCCTTTAAACAATACATGCAAGTGGCGCATGGATATTATTTTCAGCTTTCAGTGACCAGTTTTTCTTGCGCTTTTCGATGAAACACACGCTCTGTTATAGTCACAGCCGTGATTTAAACAGTTTTAGAAACTTCAGAGAGTTTTCTATCCACACATACTAATCATATGCATATACTATATTCCTGGCATGAGTAGCAGGACGCTGAAATGTTGCGCGATTTTTAACAGAATGTTCGAAAAAGGTCAGTGTGACAAACCCGTCGCATTCAATGTGAGAAAATAATTTTAATCCCAAGACGCAATGCCCAGTCATTGTACAACATTCTTAATGCAACCATGGGAAAACACACCTTTGAAAGCAGTTTTGATGGCCACTATTAAGAGGATCAGAGATTTCTAGTGTTACTAGGTTACAATTATTTGTAGCCTAAAATGCACCATTTTAAAACCTGAGTTTTTAGCAGCAGCATGGAATAAGCACGTTAGCGAATGCATAGGGAAGACAGGGATACATGTAACAAGGGTCAGGTGTAACAGGAAGGCCTACATTATATTCTCTCTACATGATCCTTGGTTGGCCAATGACAGACAGTGGAATGTTTCAATATGTTGCTAACTAGTAAATAGACTTGTTTGTAATCTAGCAAATTTTTATTTAACTAGGCAAGTCCGTTAAGAAAAAATTCTTATTTACAATGAGGGCCTACCCCGGCCAAACCCGGACGACGCTGGTCCAATTGTGTACCGCCCTATGGGACTCCCAATCACGGCCGGATGTGATACAGCCTGGATACAAACCAGGGACTGTAGTGACGCCTCTTGCACTGAGATGTAGTGCCTTAGACCGTTGCGCCACTCGGGAGCCACAATGATTACCCCAATGGGGTAAATGCAGATGGGAAACCCTCAGCCTATTTATTTATAGCCACTATGCTGCATCCGGTGGGCTATATCAGGTGCTAATGATTATTGCTAAATAACACACCTGCCTGATAATATAGTCCAATATGTTATTGGGCTCATTTCCATAGGGCAAAATTATATTTTACATGTCAGCAAAATTGTATTCAGAAAGTTCAGAAAGTTGCAGCTCATTAGTTTCATGAGCGGGAAAGTTACTGGCTGCGTAGCTGGCTTTGATCTGTGTTTGTGCTTCTTGAAAATATCTGCTCTAAATTGCTGTGGTAAAGCTAGGTTTACTGAGCAGGCCGTCTACTGAAGGCTTTGCTATTTGGTACTTTATTGGGATCCCCAAAAGCAGCCGCTACTCTTCCTGGGATCAACACAAAACATGAAACATGACATAATACAGAACATTAATAGACAAAAACAGAACTACATAAAAACATTTTTTTAAAGGCACAAGTAGCCTACATATCAATACATAAACACAAACTATCTTGGTCAAATAGGGGAGAGGTGCTGTGAGGAGTTGCTTTATCTGTTTTTTTTCCAACCAGATTGCTGTTTATTTGAGCAATATGACATGGAACGGAGTTCCATGCAATAATGTCTCTATATAATATTGTACGCTTGATTGAATTTGTTCTGGATTTGTGGACTGTGAAAAGACCCATGGTGGCATGTCTGGTGGGGTAAATGTGTGTGTGTCAGAGCTGTGTGTAAGTTGACAATGCAAACAATCATGTTTCTTTTAAAAATAAGAAGTGATGCACACTCAACTCTTAGCCAAAAGAGACTGGCATGCATAGTATTTAGATCAGCCCTCTGATTACAATGAAGAGCAAGATGTGCCGCTCTGTTCTGGGCCAGCTGCAGCTTAACTAGGTCTTTCCTTGCAGCCCAGGACCACACGACTGGACAATAATCAAGATTAGACAAAACTAGAGCCTGCAGAATTTGCTTTTTGGAGTGTGGTATTAAAAATGCAGAGCATCTCTTTATTATGGACAGACAGCGCCCCATCTTTATGACCATTGAATCTTTACGTTTTGACCATGACAGTAATTTAGTCTCAACTTGTTCAACAGCCACACCATTCATTTCCAGATTCAGCTGAGGTCTAGAGCTTAGCCAATGACTTTTACCAAATACAATGCTCTTAGTTTTAGAGATGCTCAGGACCAGTTTATTACTGGCACCTATTCCAAAACAGACTGCAACTATTTGTTAAGAGTTTCAGTGAATTTATTAGCTGTGGTTGCTGATGTGTATATGGTTGAATCATTAGCATACATGGACACACATGCTTTGTTTAATTCCATTGGCAGGTCATTGGTAAAAATAGCAAAGAGTAGAGGGCTTAGACAGCTGGCCTGCGGTACACCACACTTTACATGTTTGACATTAGAGAAGCTTCCATTAAAGAAAATCCATTGAGTTCTATTAGATAGATTGCCATATTGTGGATTCAGAGCTGAGGTTGAAAAGCCATAACACATAACATATTGACCATAACAGGTTATGGTCAATAATATCAAAGGTTGTACTGAAATCTAACAGTACAGCTCCCACATTCTTATTATCAATTTCTTTCAACCAATCATCAGTCATTTGTGTCAGTGCAGTACATGTTGAGTGCCCTTCTCTATAAGCATGCTGAAAGTCTGTTGCTAATTTGTTTACAGAGAAATAGCATTGTATTTGATCAAACTATTTTTTCCAACAGTTTGCTAAGAGCTGGCAGCAAGCTTATAGGTCTGCTGTTCGAACCAGTAAAGGCCGCTTTACCACTTTTGGGTAGCGGAATTACTTTGGCTTCCCTTCAGGCCTGAGAACAAAGACTTTCCTCTAGGCTCAGATAAAAGAAAATATGACAGATACGAATGGCTATAGTCAGCTACCATTCTCAGCAGCTTTCCATCTAAGTTGTCAATGCCAGGTTTGTCATTATTGAACGATAACAATAATTTTTCCACCTCTCCCACACTAACTTCACAAAATGTACAAATTGCAATGCTTTTCAATCATTATTGTTTTGTTATGCATGAATACGATGGCTCACTGTTTGTTGTTGACATTTCCTGCCTAAGTTTGCCCATTATTTTATTAGTTGAATCCACCAGTATTTGGACAACATTTTTTTCTTGTTGTTGTAACAACTGCTTGTGGAACTATTTTTGTTCATTTAAAAATATCCTTCACATGTGATAGAGAGACACCACTGTCCTCAACGGTACTCCCGCCGGCTTTGGTCTTTGTCATGGTAGCTAGCAACGTAGGTTACGCTGTTACTCCTTGCAGTTCCAGACAGGGCAGGTCACAGGGAACATTGAAAATAAGACAGCCACAATGGCTAACTGTGTCACGGGCTACGTTCAAGCCTTCAAGAAAACCCTGCTAGCTTGATATGCTAGCAGGTAACAAAACATCTGCCACGCTGATCCTCAACACGGTGGGGGTCAGGGGTGCGTGCTCAGTCCCCTCTTGTACTCCCTGTTCACCAATGACTGCATGCCCAAGCACAACTCCAACACCATCATTAAGTTTGCAGACGACACAACAATGGTAGGCCTGAACACCGACAACGATGAGACAGCCTATAGGGAGATGGTCAGAGACCTGGCAGTGTAGTGCCAGGATAATAACCTCTCTCTCAATGTGAGCAAGACAAAGGAGATGATTGTGGACTACAGGAAAAGAAGGACCGAGCACGCCCCCATTCTCATCGACAGGGCTGTAACGGAGCAGGTTGAGAGCTTCAAGTTCCTTGGTGTTCACGTCACCAATTAATTATTATGGTCCAAACACACCAAGACAGTCGTGAAGATGGCACGACAACGCCTATTCCACCTCAGGAGACCCATTTGGCATGTGTCCTCAGATGCTCAAAAATGTATACAGCTGCACCATTGAGAGCATCCTCATTGGTTGCATCACTGCCTGGTATGGCAACTGCTCGGCCTTCGACCGCAAGGCACTACAGAGGGTAGTGTGTACAGCCCAGTACATCACTGGGGCCAAGCTTCCTGCCATCCAGGACCTCTATACCAGGCAGTGTCAGAGAAAGGCCCAAAAAATTGCAAGCAGTACCGAAAAGCCAAGTCTGGGTCCAAAGGCTTCTTAACAGCTTCTACCCCCAAGCCATAAGACTCCTGAACAGCTAATCAAATGGCTACCCAGACTATTTGCATTGCCCCCCCCACCCCATTTTTACAATGCTGCTAATCTCTGTTTATTAACCATGCATAGTCACGCTACCTCTACCTACATGTACGTACATATTACCACAATTACCTCGACTAACCGGTGCCCCCGCACATTGACTCCGTACCACTACCTCCTGTATATAGCCACGCTACTATGATTTTTTTGTTGCTCCTTAATTATTTGCTATTTTTCAATTGTTGTTATTATTTATTCTTCAGTATATTTTAGTAAATACTTTTTTTCCTTCTTAAAACCTCATTGTTGGTTAAGGGCTTGTAAGTAAGCATTTCACTGTCGCCTGTCGTATTCGACGCATGTGACTAATCTAATTTGATTTGATTGGATGCAGCTAGCTAGCAGCTAGGCTAGCTGCAATGCCAAATAGATCCTCAGACCTGTCCTTAGTCGGCAGGATCACTGGACAGAGACTAGCATTCCAGCAACTGACACTTACTGCGTCGCGAGACCCAAACTAAAAAGTTAGCTACTAAGAACTTCCCAATACACTTTCAAAACAAAACTGAGCTCTTCCTCGTCACTTCCTGCTGAACGTGGAACGTGTTACAACATGGCCAAGGAGCAGGTATGGATGCTGTACAGTTGACCATAGATGGCAATAAAAGCATGTCTGTTCAACCAGCAAGTTTCCTGTGAACAAAATAAATGTTTACATTATCGCAACAGTTACACTTTGCCTGAGTACAATAAGAATGGTTGCAGAATGACTGCAACAAATCCCTGAGTAAATAAATAGGTCACCATGTTATATAGTGAGAACAGAAATGGAAATGGCACAAATAAGCCTACAGTGATTTACACAGTTGTCTACTTATCTTTAAGTTGCTTATTTCAGAGTAAAAATATGATAGACATGCAATTGTGTCCGACAAAACGACACAGGTATGAAAATGACCTTGTTTTCAAAGAGGAATAATATCTCACATTGAAGTAGGCTACCCGTTTTATCATCAACGACCTGCAAAGCCAGATTGCAACCTCCTGTCCTATCTCGCTCTGGAAAACAAGGGGGGACGATTTCTTTCCCATAGCTCTTAATTCCCAAGTACTTCAGATTCCCTCATTTTCTCCAAACTGTTTCCAGATGTTTCTGCACAGAAGCAGATAAATTGCTGCTCTACTTTTTTTCACTTCCTTTCGCAGCGACGACCCCC